>NW_028164128.1:7500-37500 GCF_964263955.1 Coregonus lavaretus
ATCTGTGTTAGGTGTGTGTGGTTGTGTGTATCTGTGTTAGGTGTGTGCGGTCGTGTGTATCTGTGTTAGGTGTGTGTGTGTGTATCTGTGTTAGGTGTGTGTGTGTGTATCTGTGTTAGGTGTGTGTGTGTGTGTGTGTGTGTGTGTGTGTGTATCTGTGTTAGGTGTGTGTGTGTGTGTGTGTATCTGTGTTAGGTGTGTGTGTGTGTGTGTGTATCTGTGTTAGGTGTGCGTGTGTGTGTGTGTGTATCTGTGTTAGGTGTGTGTGTGTGTGTATCTGTGTTAGGTGTGTGTGTGTGTGTGTGTGTGTGTGTATCTGTGTTAGGTGTGTGCGGTCGTGTGTATCTGTGTTAGGTGTGTGCGGTCGTGTGTATCTGTGTTAGGTGTGTGTGTGTGTGTATCTGTGTTAGGTGTGTGTGTGTGTATCTGTGTTAGGTGTGTGCGGTCGTGTGTATCTGTGTTAGGTGTGTGCGGTCGTGTGTATCTGTGTTAGGTGTGTGTGGTTGTGTGTGTCTGTGTTAGGTGTGTGTGGTTGTGTGTATCTGTGTTAGGTGTGTGTGTGTGTGTATCTGTGTTAGGGGTGTGTGTGTGTGTGTATCTGTGTTAGGGGTGTGTGTGTGTGTATCTGTGTTAGGTGTGTGCGGTCGTGTGTATCTGTGTTAGGTGTGTGCGGTCGTGTGTATCTGTGTTAGGTGTGTGCGGTCGTGTGTATCTGTGTTAGGTGTGTGCATCTGTGTTAGGTGTGTGTGTGTGTGTGTGTATCTGTGTTAGGTGTGTGCGGTCGTGTGTATCTGTGTTAGGTGTGTGCGGTCGTGTGTATCTGTGTTAGGTGTGTGTGGTTGTGTGTATCTGTGTTAGGTGTGTGCGGTCGTGTGTATCTGTGTTAGGTGTGTGTATCTGTGTTAGGTGTGTGTGTGTATCTGTGTTAGGTGTGTGCGTGTGTGTATCTGTGTTAGGTGTGTGTGTGTGTGTGTATCTGTGTTAGGTGTGTGTGCGGTCGTGTGTATCTGTGTTAGGTGTGTGTGTGTGTGTGTATCTGTGTTAGGTGTGTGTGTGTGTGTGTATCTGTGTTAGGTGTGTGTGTGTGTGTGTATCTGTGTTAGGTGTGTGTGTGTGTGTGTATCTGTGTTAGGTGTGTGTGCGGTCGTGTGTATCTGTGTTAGGTGTGTGTGTGTGTGTGTATCTGTGTTAGGTGTGTGTGTGTGTGTGTATCTGTGTTAGGTGTGTGTGTGTGTGTGTGTATCTGTGTTAGGTGTGTGTATTACCGGTGTCCTGTCCCTTCAGAACGTGTTTCTCACAGAGGTACGTGGTGAGGTCTTCCTCCTGACTGCCTTTGTACCAGTCCTCAATAACGTCCTCATACTTCTCTACCATCACGTCACACTGAGACAGAGAGACACATAAACAAGACACAGGCACACAGGAGAATAAAACAACAAAACAACATGTATTTGTGAATAATATAAAATACATTTCTAAAACATTGACTGATCCTCACCTGCTTCTTGAGATCGGCGACCTCTGCGGAGGTTTCGTTCCAGAGTTCATAGGGGATATCCATCACGACTTTTACCCCCTTATGGACCAGACCATGGAGGGTAGAGAAGGTCTCGGACATACCCTGGGGAGGGGGACATGACCCAAATTACACACTTTCAACTATAACTAACCCCGGAGAGAGCAGATCCATTGACTAAGTTTATTTTACGAAAAAATTACATTTACAGACAGTACATACATTTTTTTTCAACTTGTCAATAAAGTAAATGCGGTCCATTAGAGAACGCAAGAGAGGGGTGAGGGCGGGATGGAGGGAGGAGGGGAGAGAAAGAAGGAGAGAGATGATCTGTGTTATATTTGTTAAACATCATTGTCCTTGTTAGTCTGTACTCCGTGAGCCTGCCGACACACACACGTACAGACACACACCCACAAACACTGACCTTGGCAAAGCGGTTGCTGCCCTCCCTCTCCTTGTGTAGGTTATAGCCAGAGAGCCTCTGACACACATTCTCCACAACCTCAATGAAACGGATATCTCTATAGATAGAGATAGATAGAGACAGAGAGAGAGAGAGACAGAGAGACAGAGACAGAGAGATAGAGAGACAGAGACAAAGACAGAGAGAGGATAGAAAATTAGGAAGAAAAAAGATGCAGGCTGGTTTTGAAAAAGTATACACTATTTAATTTAGCCTTTCTTCAAACATTCACAAGTCATGACTAACAACCTCCCATCACATAGAGATTCCTATTTATAAAGGCTAGGCCGCCTCCCACAGGAAGTGTACCGGACCAAGTTCTTGTCCCCTGCTACCATAGCAGCCTTGCTATCTCCACGGCGACGACAGAGAGAAAACAGGCACCGCTCCATCTCAAGTCGAGCACTTCTATCTACAGCGAAAGCTTCTAAAGCTAGTGAACAAAGGCTGTGGGTAGAAGTGAGAGGTTAGGCCTAGATCTAGGATCAGTTTTACCAGACCCTACCTAACCTTAACCCTAATGTGGGGAAGACATCAAACTGGTCTCGGATCAGTGTCTAGTAGCATTTTTATCTCCTATAGATGCACTGTCTACATTAGAGATAAATTGCACCCTATTTCCTATATAGTGCACTACTTTTGACCAGGGCCCATAGGGATGCACTATGCATATCTGATTTGGGACGCACCCATTGAATGCTCAAATCATACTACAGCCAGGGCTGGGCGATATGGCCTAAACATCATCTTGTTGTAAAAGATCAGAAGGTCAATACACTGCATTTCAAACAGTCAGCAATAATCTACATCTAATTCATCTAATTACTCCAATTAGGGAAGGGGTGGGGGGGTTGGAAAGTAATACAGGGAAATATATATTTTTAAAGGATATATATATTTTTAAAGGATATATATATATATATATACACACACAGTGGGGAAAAAAAGTATTTAGTCAGCCACCAATTGTGCAAGTTCTCCCACTTAAAAAGATGAGAGAGGCCTGTAATTTTCATCATAGGTACACGTCAACTATGACAGACAAAATGAGGGAAAAAAAATCAAGAAAATCACATTGTAGGATTTGTAATGAATTTATTTGCAAATTATGGTGGAACATAAGTATTTGGTCAATAACAAAAGTTTCTCAATACTTTGTTATATACCCTTTGTTGGCAATGACACAGGTCAAACGTTTTCTGTAAGTCTTCACAAGGTTTTCACACACTGTTGCTGGTATTTTGGCCCATTCCTCCATGCAGATCTCCTCTAGAGCAGTGATGTTTTGGGGCTGTCGCTGGGCAACACAGACTTTCAACTCCCTCCAAAGATTTTCTATGGGGTTGAGATCTGGAGACTGGCTAGGCCACTCCAGGACCTTGAAATGCTTCTTACGAAGCCACTCCTTCGTTGCCCGGGCGGTGTGTTTGGGATCATTGTCATGCTGAAAGACCCAGCCACGTTTCATCTTTAATGCCCTTGCTGATGGAAGGAGGTTTTCACTCAAAATCTCACGATACATGGCTCCATTCATTCTTTCCTTTACACGGATCAGTCGTCCTGGTCCCTTTGCAGAAAAACTGCCCCAAAGCATGATGTTTCCACCCCCATGCTTCACAGTAGGTATGGTGTTCTTTGGATGCAACTCAGCATTCTTTGTCCTCCAAACACGACGAGTTTAGTTTTTACCAAAAAGTTATATTTTGGTTTCATCTGACCATATGACATTCTCCCAATCCTCTTCTGGATCATCCAAATGCGCTCTAGCAAACTTCAGACGGGCCTGGACATGTACTGGCTTAAGCAGGGGGACACGTCTAGCACTGCAGGATTTGAGTACCTGGCGGCGTAGTGTGTTACTGATGGTAGGCTTTGTTACTTTGGTCCCAGCTCTCTGCAGGTCATTCACTAGGTCCCCCTGTGTGGTTCTGGGATTTTTGCTCACCGTTCTTGTGATCATTTTGACCCCACGGGGTGTGATCTTGCGTGGAGCCCCAGATCGAGGGAGATTATCAGTGGTCTTGTATGTCTTCCATTTCCTAATAATTGCTCCCACAGTTGATTTCTTCAAACCAAGCTGCTTACCTATTGCAGATTCAGTCTTCCCAGCCTGGTGCAGGTCTACAATTTTGTTTCTGGTGTCCTTTGAGAGCTCTTTGGTCTTGGCCATAGTGGAGTTTGGAGTGTGACTGTTTGAGGTTGTGGACAGGTGTCTTTTATACTGATAACAAGTTCAAACAGGTGCCATTAATACATGTAACGAGTGGAGGACAGAGGAGCCTCTTAAAGAAGAAGTTACAGGTCTGTGAGAGCCAGAAATCTTGCTTGTTTGTAGGTGACCAAATACTTATTTTCCACCATAATTTGCAAATAAATTCATTAAAAATCCTACAATGTGATTTTCTGGATTTTTTTTTCTCAATTTGTCTGTCATAGTTGACGTGTACATATGATGAAAATTACAGGCCTCTCATCTTTTTAAGTGGGAGAACTTGCACAATTGGTGGCTGACTAAATACTTTTTTCCCCCACTGTATATATATATATATATATATATATATGCGAGAGAAAAAAAACATGGGGGATTGGAAATGATGCAGACAATTACATTGATGGAAGTTACAATCTATCTGCAATATTAAGCTGTATATTAAAGCTGATCTACCCCCTAAAGAAAAAAAGAAAAGAAAAATACATTCTAATGAATTCAGGGCTTGTAAAATTATACCTAGGCTAAATATAAATCTTTATATTTCAAGTTTAGCCAATTTGGATCTATTTGCTACCTAACAAGGCAGAACAGTTGAATTGTTATGAACACACCCTTCTGTCCGTCTCCAACTGTTTGAACAGCATGTTAGCCTGTCCACTTTGTTCAGATGTTGAAATCAAGTGACCTACCTTATTTCTCAGAATGAGTTGCCAATTCCTTATATAATTGTGTTTTATGCTTATTGCACATTTACAAAACACAGACTAGACAGCTGGTATAACAGTCTTTGGCTAAAATGCTGCTAGCGTTACATGGTACCGCAATGCCATGTGCGACAAACTGACAATACATTTTCCTGAATTAATGTTCATTGATCCTTCCGTTTTAGTAGTGTCTGCTCTGCGTACAATTTGAGGAGTTGAGACATAAAAAGGATATCGTTAAAAGGTTAACTTCTCTTCTATTACAGTAAAACAATGTCTCAATGTGTTTCGGTGTCCATATGACCCGAATCTGTTGGACCAAACCTCAAATGCAAATAGTGAGTTGAAACCGCTTGTCAGAGAGGAAGAAGTGATCTCTCATCTTTGTTGTTGTGATTGGCAGGGGGAGGGGCTTGGTGTGTGTGTGTAAACAGAGAGGAAGAGGCGAAGCGAGAGGTTTCACTCTCGCCAAAATATCTCCAAAATAAGCCAATGCGTTTCTATGGGCTTATTTTGGACAATGACTCCCATTGTTAGGGCAGAGACGTGAGCATCTCGTCATTATACACAGATCTCTGGTGTAAATAGGAAGGTGCACAGAAGGAGTGAAGGAGATGAGACCAAAAAGACAACCTGAGGACATAAATGCTCAAAAAAAATAAAAAACGTGTTTCTTGCGATACAGGCATTTGGAATATTGCGCAAAAACATACATTTGAATTAATCGAATGAATTCGATATAATGCTGAGCCTTAAGTACAACTACACACTACTAGAGAATTCAGCAATAGATGGATTATTCAGAGTCATTTCACATCCCATGTCCTCACACTATAAATGGGTCACTCACGACTTCACATATTTGATTGGCGGAGCTCCCTTGTTGTCGTCAAGAAAACGGTAGTTCCTCTCAATGACTTCCTTGGTTTTCCCCGTCTCGTCAAAGGCAGACTTCATCTCGATACTCACAAACTTACACACTAGGTAGAGAGAGAGAGAGAGACAGAGACAAAGAGAGAGCGAGAGAGAGAGAGAGAGAGAGCGAGAGAGAGAGAGAGAGAGAGACAGAGAGAGAGAGAGAGAGAGAGAAAGCGAGAGAGAAAGAGAGACAGAGAGAGAGAAAGAGAGAGAGAGAGAGAGAGAGAGAGAGAGAGAGAGAGAAAGCGAGAGAGAAAGAGAGAAAGCGAGAGAGAAAGAGAAAGAGAGAGAGACAAAAAGGAAAGGAAATAAATGTTTGAGGTTAAGACAAGAGGATTCTAATATCCCATAACTCTTTGCAACAATGGGGCCAGCTATGTTAGTTAGCATCGGCGCTTGCAGTTAGCAATGGCGCTGATCCCAGGAATCTGATTATTTTCTAAACGCTTCCACTTAACTTGTCCTAACCTTTTATCTTCAGTAGTAAGAGGAAGCAGTAAAACAGTAGATAAACCCTTATTTTAGCAAGTGCTATAATGGGAAAAGACTCAAAGGCTACTATTAGGCTAGCCCACTCATAGACGCTAACTACTTTTAGCGTCTATTCATGAAGGTATGTTCTGGCCGGGGGAGTTTTTTTTTAAAGAGCCCCGACGCTCGTTCTGAACGTTAACACGCTTGCGGTACGGTTTTGCAAACATAAGGAACGTATCTTTCATATCAGCTAGAAGAAGAAAAAAAACGTTAAAAAAATAAATAAAAAGGTGAAATAACTACACACATTGATAGGGTCAGTGTTCCCACACGGCCATTTCTCCATGTTACAGTGCTTCCTTATGGAAGACAGACTGAAGACCACCTGTGCTAAGCTATATAGCGTGCTCGAATACCTGTGTGTAAGTGACTGGGGCAGGAAGTGTAGTTCGTCGGCCGGAGGAACACAGCCGTATGGATCTGTGTAAACCTGCTACAGTAAGTGTATTGTAGTGTATTAAGATTATGACTATTCTAGGGGAACCTGGGGGGGGGATGTTTATCTTAGTTCAAATATAACCATTTGTAGGGTGATGCCCCAGGGAAGACAGGACAGCAGAGGGAGCAGCCCATATTTTTGCATTCCTTATAAGTATGGGCTAGACAGAGAGGGGGTTAGAAACAGACAGATTATTTTGGGACACTGTTTCTCCAGACACTGCGGGTCTGTAAACTTATGCTGACATCTTGTGATATGAATAAAACTTATAATCAAAGTGCAGCCTAAGCGGACTCTTTGTTTGACAGCAATAATCACCAGCATCGACGCGATACGACAAATGGGGGCTCGTCCGGGATAGGTCTGCATCGTTTTTTGTTCCATTCCTGAGTCGCGAGGTGACTACCGCTCAAGCCGGCTATAAGGTGAGATTTCTCACAAAATTTGGGCATTAGTTGTTCCGCTGGCTTATTGGGGGGCATTGGAAGGGTGTACCGTGTAAATTACTTGGGTTTGTGCTGATGTGGTCTTATTGCGGTCGACTAAGGGTCTGTCATAATTATTCTAAAATTTTAGAGCAATCGATGGTAGTGAATAAAGGCAGATGCAAGGCAGATACGAGGCAGATATTAAAGGCAGATATGCGTATACAATTAGGGCATTGCAATCTTGTAAAGACCCCAGGGGGGCCATCCAGGATGGGCCTAAAATCCTTTTGCGCGTTAGATGTGTATTAGGTGGGTTCTGAAAACTCGGGTTGATGGAATTTATTTGATTGTGGTTACTGCTCATCTTTTATCCGACGGGATATCTGTTTGGGGGAACCTCTCTGTAGATATCCATTGAACTCACGGCATCATAAACGGTAGAGAATAAGGCAAAGAAAAGGGCAATGCAGGTTACAGTGTTACGTGTTGCAAGCCACAGGTTAGATACATGCTAATGCTAAATGCTAATGCTAAATGCTAATATGCTGCATGCTACATGCTAACGTGTGACCTTAGAGGGCCATTGCGATGGAATAAAGCCTCTTAAATTATGTTTGTGTGTGTGGAATTCAGGTTCTATGCGGTGTGAGCTCTGTTAAGTGTTATTGTTTGACTATAAGGGGTAAAAGAGAGGAGCTGTAGCAGAATGCTAACGTTCTGTTGTCTGGAAATCGTATCGTTAAATGTATTTGCGCATGCGTTTGATTTTACGGCACTACACTACAAAACGTGGGAGTTTACGGCACTAGATTATGACACGTTTGATTTTACGGCACTAGACTACAACACGTTGGATTTTACTAAAACTACAACACGGGGGATTTTGGGTAAATTGGTCATATTTCTGTTACATTGGGGTGCTGCGGGGGGAGAGACGGACACAGACGAACGTAGAGATTTGAAAACGAATGGAATGTTCTGGTTGTTACGTCGGCTGTTTGAAAATGAAACTATTTGTTGAGATCTATTGAATTTATAAATTAGATATATGTTGACGGATTAAAATAAATAAAATAAAATGACGGATTAAAATAAATAAAAATGTTATTGAGCTATTTAAGTCCTGAGTTAATTCTTAGAGCGAATGGGAGTGAAAGAATATTGAATGCTGGAAATAACTCAGTGAGTGTATAAACTTTAAATGCTTGTCTGTCCTTTTTTGTTCCCTTGTCATATGAGAGGCGATAGGACGAGAGAAGTGATTCAGAGGGGAAAGACAGGAGGTGCTGACGTATACATCACGTGACAAGGTGTGACGCGGCAGAGGATCGAGTCAGATATCAGGCTAGTTCTGTTTACAAAATCTTCCCCTACAGGATATTTGATGTTATGACAATTTCGCAGACGCTTGGCAACAGACTGATCAATTGAATAAAATTTGCATTTTGGAGTCTCTGTGCATCACTTGGCTTGATTAGGGGTTCTGTTGGAAATCAAGTACTGACATTATTCTGTGAAATTAAGATAATTGGGTGCTTATTAAACAATGGAATTTATGAGTATTGTAGTGTTGTAGGATTGGAAGTCTTTGGATTTTGGGATTGCTGTGAAGTTGACTACTTGTATTTACTTTCCGGATGGGTTGTGGTAAGATAGCCACTAATTGATAAATTGGTAAAATAGGATATAGATTATTGGTAAAATAGGATATAAATTATTCATAATTTTTAATTGATTTTTTAATTGATTTTTTATTTTAATTAAAAACATTTTTGGAATAAAAAAATTTAATTGATTTTTTTGATATTCATATTTTTATTTATTGATTTTTTTGTTTTTTTGGGGTTGTTTAGTTTATATTAATAATTAAAAGGGGGGAAGCCATAGGCTATTTAGTCTAAAATAAAATAATTCACAATAAAGGAATATAAAAGAGTGGTTACAATGGGGAGAAAGGACAGCAAGGCTATGAAAGTCATTACACCGGTTGATATAGTTGAGAATAGTAATCCTTTAGTTAAGGGTATTGCGAGGTTATCCGGCAAATGGAACAAACGTTGGCCTGACATTGAACAACCATGGCCAGTGGAAGGGACTCTTAACCCTGACGTCATCAACATCATGAAAGTACTTCTGTCAATTTACAAGGCAGATCAAAAGAAGGGAAAAAAAAGGGAAAGACGTAAAGAAAAGAGACAAAGAGAGCTGGGTGTTCTTAAGCTGTTTGAAGATGAAGGACAAAAACTGATGAAAGATACCAACGATAAGAGAAACAAAGGTATAGAGAAAATGCTAAAGGAAGAGAAGGCGACAGAAAAACTAAGGGCAGAAGTCAGTATACCTTTCTCACATACGGATTCAGCGAAAAGACCCCCACCTTATGAGAAGGAAGTAGAGCTTAGGGATGTTTATACTCAGCTTCCAGTGATCATCCAGGAGGGTGATTATTGCATCAGAGATGAAGATGAACGAATAATAGAGAGAGGACAAGCAGAAACGACCATAAAAATGCATCCAAACTCCAAAGGTAAAAAGAAAATGAGATGTCTGGAAACTAAGGGTGGAATGAGGTTAAGTAGGATGGAACGGGATGAGGACGATGATGATGATCAGAGTGATTCAGAGGAGATCATGGGTGGATATGATCCTGTGATCAAACGGAGGTTGGCCAGAACGGAAAGAAGGGGTGAGGAAGGTTTGAAGAAGAAGGATACAAGATATTCTAGTTCTGATGAAAGCAAAGAGGAAGACAGCGATAAAGATTTGGAGACTAAAGGTGCTGTGTATTCAAGAGGAGTTTATCCTACAAGGACTGGCATAGAGGAAATAGAAAGAGATATAGACCGATGTGTATCATGCATGGATAAAGCGAGGACTTTCAAAGAGGTAAGAGAACTAGAGGAACAACTCGAGACGCTGAAGATACAGAAGGAGGAACTGCGGAGAAAAGAATCCAAAAAAGTTGAGAGAAGATATGCATTAAGGCCAAGGAAAGAGGACACGAGTAAAATTATGCCAGTTATCATTCGAGGTCAAAACTTAGAATATAAGCCTTTGCAAAATACCGATATGTCAAATATACTTGAGAAGCTGCCTATTCTTCAAGATGGGGCCTATCCTTGGATTTCGAAATTGGAAGAAATTACGGTGGGAACACAGTCAGCCATAGGAGACGTTAAGAGACTTTTGGCTAATCTCATTGGGATTCCAGATATGGAAGAAGTCTTTCAGAGAACTGGACTCATTAGATATGTAGGGACTGCAGTGAACAATCCTGAATTGTTGGCTGCAAGTAGGAATAGTCTGTGGAGAGCATTGAAAGATACATTTCCAACAAATGTGCATCCTGATAATATTCTGATTGACCCACTAGGCCAACAAGAAAATCCGAGAGCCTATGTGTCAAGAGTTCAAGTGTGGAGAAATATTACTGGAAATGATCCAGATGTGAGTCAAATTGAGCAGTCAATTTTGAGAGCTAAACTGCAAATGGGACTGCCCTCACCAGTAAGGAGCAAACTGGCAGAGGTGGTTGGACTTGGAAGCATGACAAAAGGCGTCTATACAGATCATATAGCCCATCAAGTGGATCTGTACAGGAAAAAGGAACACAACCAGAAAGAACAGGACGAAGAAACTCTCAGAAAACTCAATCAAATACAACTGGGGGAGAATAAGAAGGAGAAGAAACAAGCTTTGGTTATGCAGAATCAGTGTGCACCAAATCAACAATCACTGCCACAGCTTCAACCAGAACAGTTCCAACCGCAATTGTACCAGCCACCAGTGGCGGTACCAGTTGTTTCATATCCACAGCCAATTTCTGGACAGACACAGAATTGGAGAGGAAGAGGACGAGAAGGCTTCGAAGGAGGAGGAAGGTTTCAGCCACAATTCCAGCAATCTCAAGATGTGTGTTATAATTGTGGACGGGGTGGTCACTATGCCCGGGACTGCAATAAGTCAGGAGGAAACATCAGAGGGAATTTCAGAGGAAGATACAGGGGCCAGTCAAGATCATCTGGAGGACCGGTGAACCCCTACAGGGGTCCGGAGCAAGGATTCTAGAGGTGCCTAGAAGATCCGAAAGGGGGGTGTCAGCTGGTAGCATCAGGACTGGAAAAAGATCCAACAATTGAGGTGAAAATAAACAACCGACCATTGGAAGTGATGGCGGATAGCGGAGCTGCGTTCACCTGTGTTCGGCCTGAAGATGCTACACATCTCCCTATGTCCAATCAACTCATTAGGACAATCGGATTTGAGGGAGTAAAACAGCTGATTCCTCTTACGGAACCAATTGAGCTCTGCTATAAAAATCAGAAAATTACAATACCCATACTGGTATCAGAACATACACCTGTTGCATTATTGGGAAGAGATGCATTGTGTAAATTGAACTGTACAATAAGATGTACACCAGACGGCTGTCTGGTAGAAATGCCAAAGGAAAAGGTTTACCAATTGTTGATGATGACAGAGATGGATTTGTCTTCAGTATTCTGGATTGGAAATTTCAGTGAAGATTTTATGAAGCAGGCTAAGATATGGGAGAGATTTATTGTTGCAAATATGCCGGATGCGAGGCTTCCGGAATATCCATTCCATTGTACGCTCAAGTATTTCAAGAAGGCTGCCCAACCACACTCAGAGGAATGGTTGAGTCATCAACCGAAGAATGTTCAACTTAGCTCAAGTTGCATTATTTTAGGACCACAAGGAGCAGCTATGAAGATAAACACAGACGACTATCTGAATAAAGAATTTGAGATTGAGAAGAGTGTGCCACATGTTACCTTGTTGGTTTCGGAAGGCTATGAGCAGAAGCAAATAGGAGAAATGATGACAGAAGCAGATAAACTTATTTTCAGACCAATGAAAGAGAATTTGGCGATCTGGAGAAGTGAAGATCGACGATTTCTTAAAATAATGATTTCGGCTCAAGGACAAGGAGAGCCACAGGCTGTAGGAATGACACATGAATCTATTTGCAATATGAAGATGGATTCAGACTCTATGAAAGAGGAGATGTTGCAACAAGTTCCAGAAGGGTTGTGGTCTCAACACAGTACCGATACTGGACTTGTGAAATCAGCCCAACCTGTGAAAGTTGAACTTCGACCAGGAGCCAGACCTCCATGGAAAAATCAGTATCCATTGAAAGATGAAGCAATCCAAGGGATTGAACCACAAATTGAAGGACTTTCGAAAGCAGGTGTTTTAAGGGCAACAAAAAACCCTCGGAGTAACACGCCTTTGTGGCCTGTGGAAAAACCAGATGGAACTTATCGTGTGGTTCATGATTTGAGAGCAGTGAATGAGGTAGTAACTGACTTTCCAGCAGAAGTGCCAGACCCTCATACCTTGTTAGCCCAAATTCCTCCTGATGCGACACATTTTACAGTGTTAGACTTATGTGGAGCATTTTTTAGTGTTCCACTTAGTGTAGAGAGTCAGAATTTATTCGGGTTCACATATAAGGGACAATTCTATGAGTACAGTAGAATGCCACAGGGGTACCGGCATTCTCCTCATATCTTCAATAAAGTACTGAAGGATGATTTGGTAGGGATAGATCAGATATTGCAGAGCACTGTCATTCAGTACGTAGATGATATAATGGTTTGCTCACAAAATAAGGAAACGTCATAGAGACTCAATTAAATTGCTACAGGTATTGGCAGAAAAGGGGCATAAGGTTTCACAGAAAAAGCTGCAATATTGCCAGGAGAAGGTTGTGTATTTAGGTCAAAACATAACGCATGGCCACAGAAACATTTCGGACAGGCAAGTGGAAACTATTCGTAAGGCTCCAAAGCCTAGAACGGTCAGAGAGATGATGACATTTCTGGGTATTGCTGGTTATTCCTCAGCTTGGGTGGAGGGTTATACTAGTTTGATGGCACCTTTGAGAGCTATGGTTAGAGGTACTGAGAGTGGTCAACTCCATAGCAATCTTTCCTGGACACAGGAAGGCCATGTGGCATTTGAAACGATTAAACAGAGATTGCAGGAGGCACCTGCACTTACACTACCAGATTACTCAAATAACTTTTTGCTATATGTGTCTACTTCTACTGGAGGTAGATATGCGTGTGCAGTTCTTTGTCAACCGACAGGCACGGGAACGAATCCTCAGCCTATTTCCTACTACTCTACTGCTTATTCAGAGGTAGAACTAGGGTTACCACTGTGCTACAGAGCAATGGTGGGAGTATATTCAATGTATGACAAAGCATCATCGGTCACGATGGGCTACCCAGTAACAATTCTTACCCATCATAGTCTCAGAAATCTTCTGAACTATGGAAAATATACATTGACTATGCCTAGGCTCAGAGACTATCATAGGCTCTTAGAGCAGGAAGATGTCACCCTAGTGAGGTGTGATACAGTAAATCCAGCCGAGAGTTTACCAACTTCAGAGGATGGTGAGCCACATGATTGTGTCCAAGAAGCAGAGAGATATTCTAGGCTTAGATCAGATTTACAAGCCTTTCCATTACGTGAGGCAGACCTGGAGTATTGGACTGATGGGTCTTGTTATCGGGTGGGAGATAAATTATGTGCTGGTTATGCAGTAGTTAAAGGCAGAGGAACTGGATTTGTTGTGGAAAAGGCTGAAGTAATACCACAGCCTGCGTCTGCACAACTTGCTGAACTTGTGGGGCTAACAGAAGTGTGTTTGTTAGCAGAAGGAAAGCGAGTAACGATATACACTGATTCAGCATATGCACATAGTGTATGTCATTTGTTTGGGGCAGTATGGAAAGGTCGAGGGTTTAAGAAAACGGATGGTTCTCCGATACAACATCATGCGCAAATAATGAAACTGTTGCATGCTATGATGAAGCCTAAAGAGATAGCAATAGCTAAGTGTGCAGCTCACAAAACAGATATGTCAAGAGTGACACAAGGGAACAAAGCTGCTGATGAAGCTGCAAAAGCCGTCGCAGGAGCGGATAAATTGGGAAAAGTTTTTCTGGTCACTCATGGAGTGGACTTGGAAGACAAAATTACGCTTCAGGATGTAATTTTGATGCAAGAAGCTGCTTCTATGATCGACAAACAGCTATGGCTAGACCGAGGAGCGGTCAAAGATGCTACTGGTCTGTGGAGAAACCATGAGGGGTTGATAGTAGCGCCTCTAGACCTCTTAGGTCTGATGATTCAGGAAGCACATGGGTTAGCTCATGTTGCGAGGGGGGAAGTTAACAGAAAGATCACAAAGGAATATGGTTTTTGGGCTCCATATTTGTTTGAACAAATTGATTATATGATAGGAAGGTGCACAATTTGTCTTAAAAATAATGTTCGAAGAGGGGTAACTGTTCATCCGGGTTACATTCCTACACCAAAGGGTCCTATGCGTGAGTTGGTTATTGACTTTGTTGATATGATAAAACCAGTTGATGGGAAAAGATACATGTTGGTGGTTGTAGATAGATTTTCACGATGGACGGAAGCTTGTCCAACCAAGCGTAAGGATGCTCAGTCGGTTGTCAAGTTCTTGTGTAAAGAAGTCATAAGCAGGTGGGGATTACCCGATCGAATATCCTCAGACAATGGAAGGGAATTTGTGGATAAATCAGTTAAATTGAGTCAAGGGATGTGTGAGTCAAGGGATGTGTGAAAGAATGAACGGTGTCTTGAAAAATCGCATTGTGAAAATTTGTCAACATACGGGTCTAAACTGGATAGCGGCGCTTCCTTTAGCACTAATGGTGTGTCGCTCAAGTGAGTTGTGTGATCTACGTATGACACCCCATGAGTTGGTAACAGGAAGAAGGATGCCTACGCCTTGTTTGCGAACAAGCGGAAAGGGTCCAAGCTTGGCTCTGTTGGAAGATGAAATGAGAGCGTACATATATGGCCAATTTTCATAAAAAGTTGTCCACATATGTTTCTGACAGGCAAAGACAAGAAGAGGTGCAGGAGGAGCTTGAGGAGGATAAGAGGAATACAGTACAACCGGGGGACAAAGTATTCGTAAAGGTATTCAGAAGGAAGTGGTATAACGAACGTCGTGAAGGACCATTTGAAGTGGTTCGTAGTACTGGAACAGCTGTCCAGGTTAAGGGGTCTCCTACGTGGTATCATTTGTCACATTGTGTTAAAGTGCCTGTAGAAGAGGTGCCACGCGCAGAGAGAGAGGATGGAGAAAGGGGAGAACAGGAAGAGGGAGAAATTATCAATGTTGGGGATAACGTTGATGATAATGTTTACACTTCTGATGATGCCAGAGATGACTATGCAATGGATGGAAAGGAAAGGGGATTTGGGGAAATTGATTTTCAATACGTCCCAGAAGCAACAGGGAATATTTCTGTGGAATGTGAAGCAGCAGAGACCACCAAGGGCAACTCCGTTGCAGGAGAAGTTAGTGATTCAGTTAGACAAAGTAGGCCTAGACCAGTTAGGAGAAAAGTCAGACCAAAACGTTACGAAAACTAGGGTTGAAGTAACTCTAGGACAGTCAGCTCAGCTCCCATGTAAGTGCACGAGAGAGAACAGTGGTGAAGGGAAATTTAGAGTTCAGTGGGAAGATAGATATGGCAGGAGTTTAGATCTGTTAGAAGCAATTGCATTGAGAAAGTATGCGTTGCTAAATGATGAGAGAACAATAAAGATTGAGGGTGATTGCGGTATCTATATTTACAATTCCCAGCAGGAGGATCAAGGTGATTATAAATGTATTTTTTATAATCAACAGGTTGAAAGTGAGGGATCAGAGTTAGGGCTGATAGTTATTATTATTATATTATTATAGTTAAAGTAGTGACACTAGTGGTGAGAGATGGAAATACAAGTGAAGAGTTAAGAGTCTTAGGGAGAATGGATGAAGTAACAACAATGACGTCAACACTTCAGTCTATTATAACAACAGTGAGAAGCAATTTAACTCTTTCAACATTGATAGTTATTAAAGCCATAAATATATCGCATTTGATTACAAGGGAACCAATAGCTCCAGCACCAATTTTAGAAGAGAAGACTGTTATTAAGGTTAGGAGGAGTGAGACAGCTCATCTTCCTTGTAGCTGTGAGAGATGGAGTGGGGGAGGGGACGTTCCTCCCACATGGAGAGATAATTATGGAGAAGAAGTATTGTTATCAGGACCAGAAGTAGAAGCGGTTGCACCTAGTCAAAGGAAGTATATTTTGTACAACAATATGAAGGGGAAGAGGGTTATGACTGATTGTTCACTTATTTTGCGTAATGTTATAGAGAAAGATCAGGGAGAATATATGTGTACTTATCTAGTGCAAGCATTAAAATTTGTTCCGGTTAAGAATGATTGGTTAAAAGGCTATGTAGTTCGTAAAGTGACGCTTATAATGGAAGAATTGAAGTCTGTTGAAGCTTCCACAGTCACCAAAGGAGTTCAGGAGAAGTATATTACAATAGCCACTCCAACAGTAAATAATACACAGAGGATATCGGTAGCTTTCCCACTAGACGTAATTAAGGGTGTTAATTCATCAACTAAATCAACTACTTTAATGGTAACTTTGGAAGGGATTAATGGTACGACAGCAATAACAAATGTAGGAAGTATGACACCGACAACAACTTTTCTGAAATTAAAGGATGTAGCAAGAGTGACTCAGCAGATAGTGGTAGAGAACAATATAGATTCATCTGAAATAGTGCAACATAATATCATGGAAGTACAGGATGAGTTCTTTGATTTCAACATAACATCAGAAGATACATCTGATCAATACCGCTCGTTAGGGAAAAGAGAAACTAAATGGAAGGCATATTGATTTGATTCTTCTGTTTTGAAGATTAAAGATGAATGGGCAGGTAGAAATCTTTGGTTCCAGCAGTTAACTCATTCTGTAAGATCAGTGAGGAATCTTGAGGGTCCATGTCTGTTGAGAATTCCGGCACCAGAGACGTGGGGTTCCATTTTAGAGACGGTCGCTCAACCTCTATCGAGTATGTGTCAATCTTATGCTTTGTCATGGCTGTTGTATCAGCAACAATCATTAACAGATAAAGTAATGTCGTTGTCAAAACATTTGTTTAGGCCTAGGTTTAGGTGTTCTTGGTTAAATGAATTACCCTATGTGAATTTGTTAGATGGGAAGGAAAATCAGGTAACAGCGAACCCTGAAGCATTGGAGGTGAAAGCAGTGAGGGCTAAAAGTTGTTTTTGTTCTAATAAAACATATGATGGAAAGGGTATGTTCATGGGAATATCAAATTGTGATGATTATATGATGACTTTGGGTAAGCATGAACATAAGGTTAGAGATGGGAAATATAATGTTACTTTTTATGTTCCCGGTAGTAAGAACAGCAAGACTTTGATGGTGGAAGATCAGATTTTGCCTGGCATTGTGACTATTGGGAATTTTAGAGATATTTGGTGGGTTTGTGGTGATAAAGCATATATATTCTTACCCTATGGATGGACAGGATGTTGTTACATGTCAACGTTGAAGCTTCCATATGAGGCTTTTACCATTAAAAGAGGGGTAGCACCGGACACAGATAAATCTGAAGCTAGGGTTGAAAATAGGGTGAAAAGAGACATGGCGACATTTCATAGTCTTGAAGCCTACCATTGGAGGATAAGTCTAGGAGAGAAGTGGGGACTGGGACTTTTTCCATGGTATGGGGTAACATTTTTGGCAGATCATATTGATAATATTACCTATACTTTGCAGGGGTTTGCGAATGAAACAATAAGAGGGTTTAACCTTCTGTCAAATACTCAAAGAAGTCACAGACTGACGCTGTTGAAACATGACATGGCTCTTGACTATATTTTAGCAAAACAAGGTGGCTTATGTTTGGCTATGAATCTGACGGGGGATGATTGTTATACTTTGATCCCAAATAGTTCCGATAATATCACGAGTGTTATAGATGCGTTGAAGAATATAAGGGATGCGTTTGGTAGATCTGAAGGAGCTGGTTGCAAGATCAGTTAGGCCCAGTAGGAGCAGTAATGGTTCAGATTTTAGTTGCAGCTCTGATAGCGCTGTGTGTGATGTTTTGCTTTTGTACTTTGTTACTGACCTTTGCGAAAGCTATGATATTAAGATGGGTTGGAGTTGTGATGCCTGGAGACAACACTCAGATGCCGTTGTTGACTGTTCCTGATCTGGATGAAGATGGACAAGGGGGTCTGGATGGAGTATTAATGGATAAATATCCTTTTTGATTATTTGATCATTTTTTAAATTTTTTTCAATATTAGTGTGATTTTAGTATGATTTTATGAATCAAAGGGGGGAATAGGATAATGTGATTCATACATCATTTATATATAATTTTTATATTCTTAGTTGATATTGATGTTTAATTTGAAAGTGTTGTTTTGCAAAAGATACTGTTTGGTCTTTTCTTTTCTTCCAGGAGCATTTGGGGGAAAATGTAGAGATTGAAATACTCAAACAAGGACAATATGAAGGGACAATATGAAGGGAACTGGAGGAGATGGAACAAGGAAGGTGTGGAAATGTTCCGATTCCATCATCAACGATGCATTGGAAGAGGAGACTACGGAGGAGATGAAGTGTAGTGGACTACATTCCAGTGTCTGCAATGAAATATAGACATATTTGCATGTGTAATACATAATGTGTGTCATTTTCTTAGGTATTAATTTTTGTAGAATGATATTTGATGATTATTGGATACATGTGGGGATCTTAGATGTTTTTGTTTATTTCGTGAATGCTTAGGGACAGGGAGTCTAGGCAGGGATAGAGATTCACGGTAGGGTCCGATGGGTCGACCAGCCTTGGTGTGGATATTTTTTGGATAGTATTTTGTTTGCAGGGGCTTACATGTGTATTTAATTGCATCATAGTTTCAAATGCATTGATAAAGATTTATGAATTCATCGGGAGTACCTAGGTGGTTGCCTGGGGCAGAGGGACCGTGAGAGAATTTTACTGTCTTGATTGATGGATGGATATTTGGAACAAAGGCTGCCAGACAGGTTTTTCGCTCTCACACTCCATAAAGATTTGTTCATATTTCATAGTAATGTATTCACACTCCATAAACATTTGTTCATAGTTCATAGAAAGGTATTTACACTCTAGAGACATTTTTTTTGGTTTAATGTTAAAGATACTCAATAAGATAAATTGTTACTTGTCATAATCCTGTTCTTTTTGTTTTCGAGACTTTTAGTTCGTCTCGAAGGGGGGAATATCGTATATGAAGATTATGACTATTCTAGGGGAACCTGGGGGGGGGATGTTTATCTTAGTTCAAATATAACCATTTGTAGGGTGACGCCCCAGGGGAGACAGGTGATTGGACAGCAGAGGGAGCAACCCATATTTTTGCATTCCTTATAAGTATGGGCTAGACAGAGAGGGGGTTAGAAACAGACAGATTATTTTGGGACACTGTTTCTCCAGACACTGCAGGTCTGTAAACTTATGCTGACATCTTGTGATATGAATAAAACTTATAATCAAAGTGCAGCCTAAGCGGACTCTTTGTTTGACAGCAATAATCACCAGCATCGACGCGATACGACAGTATCTTTTTTTTATTTTAAAGATTATTTTCTCGCGAAATATGCTTGACAGGGAGAGAAGCTCCGGTCTCTGACCCTCTACATTAACATTTAAGCAATACTTCTGGATTTTGGCAGTGAATCCCTTTATCTACTTCCCCACAGTCAGATGAACCCGTGGATACAATTTTTATGTCTCTGTGTCCAGTATGAAGGAAGTTAGAGGTAGTTTCGTGAGCCAACGCTAGTTAGCAACTTCCTTCAAACTGCACGCTAGACAAAAATGGTAGAGAGAGAGATATTATGGAATATGAGACGAAACTAACCCAGTAATTACTTGTACTGGCAATCTATTTGAATTAGCTTCAATTAAAATGATTTAAAAAATTATACATTATCATATTTGACAATAGGTTATAATCATTATAAAAATCCAATCATGGCTTTATTAAGCAGGATATTAGTTTAATCAGATCTGCCTTTATAAAGTGCTTAGGTATTTCTTTACTGCAAGACCTCCAAATGCAATCATAGTTAAGTGGAATCTCAATCACTGTAGAGGGTCTAACCGAACTACCGCCTGCGAGGCATGTGCTTCCGCGTATGATGCGTATTGATACCGAACCGAAACAAAAAAAAAAGTGTGAATAAAGTCAATAGAATTTGCCTCACTTTTTTGAATGACGTTACTGGGTATAAACGTATCACATCATCACCACACAATTCACTGGCGACACTAAATCTGTTAAGGAGAGGTTCAGAGATCTCTCCCTGAAAAGCATATTCCGGCGTGTTACCATAATGTACATGCGCACACACACATTCTACAGCGCGGAAGGCTTGACTTGACCGAGGACGTTCGTTTGCACTGTTCAACTAAAGCGTTGGGATTGTAGTTCACATGGTCCCGCCAGGAAACGGTGTTTATAGCTGAGAACTCTCGGGATAAGGCGGAAAGCCTTGTTAATTAAAGAGTAGGTAGTATAAACCTAACCACGTGTAACATATGGATTTGCATTAGTATACGCATCAAGTCCCAATGCAAAGTCAGTTAAACCTCACTTTCCTATTTCTCGAGAGCAACTATTAGGCTATCAGGTTATCAGGGATAACAAAATACATAATGCAACTCGTTCTAGCTAATAGAATCAATGATCTCGCCATCACGGTTGACAACTGCATTGTGTCCTCCTCCCAGAGTGCAAAGAACCTTGGCGTGACCCTGGACAACACCCTGTCGTTCTCCGCTAACATCAAAGCGGTGACCCGATCCTGCAGGTTCATGCTCTACAACATTCGGAGAGTACGACCCTGCCTTACACAGGAAGCGGCACAGGTCCTAATCCAGGCACTTGTCATCTCCCGTCTGGATTACTGCAATTTGCTGTTGGCTGGCCTCCCTGCCTGTGCCATTAAACCCCTACAACTTATCCAGAACGCTGCAGCCCGTCTGGTGTTCAATCTTCCCAAGTTCTCTCATGTCACCCCGCTCTTCCGCACACTCCACTGGCTTCCAGTTGAAGCTCGCATCTGCTACAAGACCATGGTGCTTGCCTATGGAGTTGTGAGGGGAACGGCACCTCCTTACCTTCAGGCTCTGATCAGACCCTACACCCAAACGAGGGCATTGCGTTCATCCACCTCTGGCCTGCTGGCCCCCCTACCTCTACGGAAGCACAGTTCCCGATCAGCCCAGTCAAAGCTGTTCGCTGCTCTGGCACCCCAATGGTGGAACAAGCTCCCTCACGACGCCAGGACAGCAGAGTCACTCACCACCTTCCGGAGACACTTGAAACCCCACCTCTTTAAGGAATACCTGGAATAGTATAAAGTAATCCTTCTACCCCCCCCCCCCCCCCCATAAAAAAAAAAGTGGTTGTCCCACTGGCTATAATAAATTGAATGCACCAATTTGTAAGTCGCTCTGGATAAGAGCGTCTGCTAAATGATGTAAATGTAAATGTAATGAAAATGAATGAAATATGCTTATAGCTTTCAAAATGGAACGAATGAACAGCATCGTTCCTGTCCTTCTCGGGCAAAGGATAGCCAATAATTCTCAACTCCAACCTGATCGTGGAGTGGCTACTATTATCAGGGTATTGCATGCCTAGATTTCAAAGACATAATAAAATACAAGCTATCTTTATTTGGGGTTTTCCAAATGGAGTTAATGAATAGCATCGTTCTTGGTCTTCCTACCTTCACATTTATTGGGGAGATTAACCCATTCGTCATCTCCCTCTTTCTTCGCTCCTTCGACCAACGCGCTCAGCAAAAACACCGTCACGCAAGTAAACAAAATCATTCTGAGTAACTGTTGTTGTTGTTGTCTAGTAATTAATACAACAACAACAAAAAAACGTCTATAGTATGTGAGACCGTTAGATTCACTTCTTTACATTTCGCACTCAACCTGGTACTGGTTTACGTTTCACGAGTGGCTTCACTTCCGCCTTGTGCAGCGCTACAAACCACAGCTGGGCCGCTCTGGACCAATCACAGGCCGAAAAGTAGCGCCGCTCGACCAATCAGGGAAGGAGACGAGAGTGGTCGTAGCCCTTACTCATTGGTTATTTACGCATGGCTCTAGGATCGGTTTGCGTGCAATCACGTAGAACATCCGACAGAGGGCGCCATTCTCTTATTTTTACACAGCGTAATTTATTTTATTTTACCTCCAGACAGTACATTATACAGTATGTACTACGTCCTCTCTGTTACAGCTCCCCAGAAAGTATACTGTCCAAAATATACTGGCCAATTATCAATCAAGTTGTCCCGATAACCACTGAGACAACATCCCCCAGATCCAGATCCATGCAGTTAGAAATTCCATATTCATGGTTATCGAGGTAATCTGATACTAGATCTGTGGGTAAGGGCTACTTCAAACCTCAAGCCTCTTTCTATCCATCCCTTTCGATCACTGCATCAATATTTAATCACTCATCATTCCACCTCTCCATCCATCCATCCATGCGTTCATTTCGTTCACTCACCCGTGACGTTCAATGTAATGTGTTTAGCTATGGACCACTTAACTACTGCTTACAGTGTAATACAGTCTGTGGATGCATCCCAAATGGCTCCATATTCCCTACATAGGTCCGTATAAACGTGGGGCGGCAGGTAGCTTAGTGGTTAAGAGCGTTGTAGCCAGTAACCGAGAGGTCGCTGGTTCTAATCCCCGAGCCGACTAGGTGAAAAATCCGTTGATGTGCCCTTGAGCAAGGCACTTTGCTCCTGTAAGTTGCTCTGGATAAGAGCGTCTGCTAAATAATGTATACGGGGTCCTGGTCTAAAGTAGTGCACTACATAGGGAATAGGGTGCCATTCTCTGGTCTAAAGTAGTGCACTACATAGGGAATAGGGTGCCATTCTCTGGTCTAAAGTAGTGCACTACATAGGGAATAGGGTGCCATTCTCTGGTCTAAAGTAGTGCACTACATAGGGTGCCATTTGGGATGTAGGCTATATGTCAGTGTCGTTACTAACAATAATTAATAGATTGGTTTTATATCTAGTTGTGTGGAGTAGTCTGATGACCCCACTCCCAATGTGGTCAGTCCTGTGTGTTTGGTTCTACCATCCTTGTTGGGGACCAGATCCTCACAAGGTTAGTAAAACAAGGAACATTCGGACAAGTGTGGACATTTCGCTGGTCCCCACAAGGAAAAAGGCTATTTTAGGTTTAGGGTTAGGTTTCGTTTTAGGGTTAGGGATTTGGGGTTAAGGTTAGGTTCAGGGTTAGGTTTAGGGCTTGGAGTTAGAGTTAGGTTTAGGGCTTGGAGTTAGAGTTAGGTTTAGGGTTTGGAGTTAGGGTTAGGTTTAGGGTTTGGAGTTAGGGTTAGGTTTAGGGCTTGGAGTTAGGGTTAGGTTTAGGGCTTGGAGTTAGGGTTAGGTTTAGGTTTAGGGAAATTAGGATTTTAAATGAATCAATTGTTTGGTCCCCACAAGGATAGTCAAACAAACACGTGTGTGTGTGTTTGTGTGTGTGTGTTGGCAACCCATCCCTAATGGGATTAACCGACACAAACAAACATTACAACAATTCACTGTGGTAATTAAATGATAATTCTTATTCCGGTGTTCTCTGCATTGCACATCGCATAAAGAGTGAAAAAATGTAAGGTAAAAATCAATACATAATAGTAAATAAGGTTATCCAAACAATAATGATATCCCTGGAGCCGTAAAATAATATACATACATACATACGTGAGAGAGAGAGATATATATATATATATAGAGAGAGAGAGAGAGAGAGAGAGAGAGAGAGAGAGAGATTGCATGTGCAACTGAGACAGTAGATTGCAAGCGTGTTCCTAAACACAGATGTGAAATTCCTTATCTGGCCAAGAGGGGGACTCAGTGAGGGTAGTCTGGTGTGCAGTGGACTCTGCATGAGGAGATTTCATTGAAATGTGCCCTAACAATCTAATAAACCCCACTTCTTGTGGGACCGTTCACCAAGACTCACTGACCGTTCATCAAGACTCACTGACCGTTCACCAAGACTCACTGACCGTTCGCCAAGACTCACTGACCGTTCGCCAAGACTCACTGACCGTTCGCCAAGACTCACTGACCGTTCGCCAAGACTCACTGACCGTTCGCCAAGACTCACTGACCGCCGTTCACCAAGACTCACTGACCGTTCACCAAGACTCACTGACCGACAATCTAAAATAAGACTCACCTCTCTCAAGCCTTTCATTCTAACTCTCTTTTCTCTGTCACACACCAGATGTGAGAGGGGGGGAGTATCATGATAATACCAAATCAAATCAAAATTGTATTCGGCACATGCTTCGTAAACAACGGGTGTGGACTAATATGGAAATGCTTCCGGGCCCTTCCCAACAACGCAGAGAGAAAGAAAATAGAGAAATATTAGAAAAGTAAAACACGTAATAATAAAAGTAATAATAGATACACAATGAGTAACGATAACTTGGCTATATACCGAGTAGATGTGTAGGGGTATGGGGTAATGGAGGTAGATATTTACATATAACTAGGAATACAGTGACAGATAGTAAACAATAGCAGCAGCGAATGTGATGAGTCAAAAAAGTGAGTGCGAAAAGGGTCAATGCAGATAATCCGGGTACCAACTCTAACACATAGCATCTATGTACAGTGACACAACTTGGACATACAACCTCTGACCCCCTCCTGACCCCCCCTGACAGCTGACCTCAGGGATGATGGGGCGGGCCCCTGAGCCTCCACTGACAGCTGACCAATTGAACAATTGAATATGGCAAGTACGTATAACTTTCAAAATACAGAAATACATCCGGTATGATGCATGAAGCATCATATGGAACACAGACCGGCTGTATTTCTGTATTTTGAAAGTTATACGTACTTGCCATATTCAATTGTTCAATCCATGAAGTATTGGAAGGTGAGAAAAGTGTACAATAGGAGTTAAACAGCAGTCCTATAAATCTACCCTAATAATCCTCACTAATCATGGAACTGTCATGACAACGGTCCAGTCGTTGTGTCCCTTGACCTGGGCTCCAGGTTTAAACTGCTACATATGGTCTGTGTTCCATAATGATTCAATATATAACCGACGGTGGCTATTGATAGTGCCTAATATTTAACATGATACATTTTTTTTTTTTTACGTTCTAGAAATCATAAATCAACTGGGTAGGTTTGGCGCTATACTGTCACTTGTGCATGGCTACAGAAGCCTATAGCTTGTGTCTCCAAATGTCATCCCTGCAAGTTATAAGGCCAGCCTTTCAGAAACTTACTGTGAGAAAGTTGATATGTTGATATGCTTCAATTTGAGGAACTGGAACACAGAGGGTCAGCAGTCAGCAGTCAGCCATGAAACAGAGAGAGGGAGGGAGAGAGAGAGAGAGGGAGGGGGAGGAGAGAGAGAGAGAGAGAGAGGGGGGGAGGAGAGAGGGGGGGAGGAGAGAGGGGGGGAGGAGAGAGAGAGAGAGGAGAGAGAGAGAGAGGGGGGGAGAGAGAGAGAGAGAGGAGAGAGAGAGAGAGGGGGGAGGAGAGGGGGGGAGGAGAGAGAGAGAGAGAGGGGGGAGAGAGAGAGAGACAGAGAGAGAGAGAGAGAGAGAGAGGGGGGGGAGAGAGAGAGAGAGAGAGAGAGAGAGAGGGGGGAGAGAGAGAGAGAGAGGGGGGGAGAGAGAGAGAGGGGGGGGAGAGAGAGAGAGAGAGAGAGAGAGAGAGAGGGAGGGGGAGGAGAGAGAGGAGAGAGAGAGAGAGGGGGGGAGGAGAGAGGGGGGGAGGAGAGAGAGAGAGAGGAGAGAGAGAGAGAGAGGGGGGGGGAGAGAGAGAGAGAGAGAGGAGAGAGAGAGAGAGAGAGGGGGGAGGAGAGGGGGGGAGGAGAGAGAGAGAGAGGCGAGAGAGAGAGAGAGGGGGGAGAGAGAGAGAGACAGAGAGAGAGAGAGAGAGAGAGAGAGGGGGGGAGAGAGAGAGAGAGAGAGAGAGAGGGGGGAGAGAGAGAGAGAGGGGGGGAGAGAGAGAGAGAGAGAGAGGGAGGGAGGGGGAGGAGAGAGAGAGAGAGGAGAGAGAGAGAGAGGGGGGGAGAGAGAGAGAGAGAGAGAGAGAGGGGGGGGGAGAGAGAGAGGGGGGGAGAGAGAGAGAGAGAGACAGAGAGAGAGACAGAGAGAGAGACAGAGAGAGGGAGGGAGGGAGGGGGAGGAGAGAGAGAGAGAGGAGAGAGAGAGAGAGAGGGGGGGGAGAGAGAGAGAGAGGGGGGGGAGAGAGAGAGAGAGAGAGAGAGAGAGAGAGAGAGAGAGAGAGAGAGAGAGAGAGAGACTTGTCACTTTTAGATTGCCCTAGCTAAGGAGAGGACAGGAATGGTCTCTACACACAGAAGCATTACACTGTATGAGCTAGCAGAGGAGAGGAGAGCTGAAGTGTCACATGAAATGGTTATTTCAATTGGATTTGTATTTTTTCCCCAATTAGATTTAGATTTAACTTCTCATGCTTTAAACCCACAGTTCTTGAATTCCTGATCCCAACCACGCTTACAGTGGCGGCACATCCAACCCCCCCCCACCCTCTCTTTCTCCGTCTCACTCTTCCTTTCCTGCCCCCTTTAGTGCTCTCTCTCTCTTCCTCCTCTCTCTCTCTCTCTCTCTCTCTCTCTCTCTCTTTCCTCCTCCTCTTCCCTCCCCCTCTCTCATCTCTCTCTCTCTCTTTCTCTCCAGCTGTCAGCTCCTAGTGACAAGTGTTATGTATTGAATTATCCTGGCATTACCCGTCTCAGACTCAGAGGGCAGCTTTGAGCTTTGGTCCTCCAGAGCTAACATTCCCAACGGACAACTGGAGCGCTGCTGACCGGAATATCGGAATACTTTTGGGAAGATTGAAAGACTTGCTGATTGTTTTCTGTCCTGGATTTTAACTAATTCTCCCTTGTGGATTGGACCTTGTAGATGTGTGAAGGAAAATCATTGGGAATAACTTTGGGAATTGCAGAATAATCTTGAGAACCATTTGACCATTCTTTGTCCTCCTCCTCCTCCTCCTCAGGCCTTGTGTTGTTCCTTCGAGAGTTCAATAGCTTCTCTGTGTCGTTCCCATCGAAATCCTTGAATCAAGGGATAGATATAGCAGAGGGGCAGGTAAGTACCACAGGGGTGTATTGCCCCCTGGGTGGCATCCCAGCGGAGCGATGCTGGAGGGGAAAAAGAAGAACAGAGTGGTCTCTACCATCAGCAGCACCAATAACAACCAGACCCCTGTTGATGCAGCACGCCGGTGAGCCAACCAGGGACGGGGAGGGTGTTGTATAATAGCTTGGATGAAATGCAGTTGATGTAGGGGTTTGTTTACAGGTGTGTGTGATTCCGTTTTTCAGTGGAAGGGCTTGTTGAAGGGATGTAGATGGTTTGAATGATAACATTTGCCTTCATTTGTTTGGTCTGTCTAACTTGGTGGGATGTAGTTACTTCATGCTTAGTAGGTGTGTGTATGTTTTTGTTTCTGTTTGTCAATAATGGTTTATGTTGTTTGTCAAACTTCACGCAGAAGTTGTCTGGATACAGAGCAATGGTTACATATGTATGTAGTGAAATATGTGACTGGACTCAAAGTAGTAGTGAAAGCCATAGATGGAGTAGTAGTGAAAGCCATAGATGGAGTGATCTGATTTTTGTGTTAGTTCTGTAGTGAAAGCTTTAGATTGATCTGAGTTTGACGTGAGAGAAGACAGTTGTGGTTCACTTTTGCTCTGTCTGGCTTTCTCACAGAGCTCAGACCTGTCAGTATGTCTCTTCTTTCACATGGATCATTCCTGGACCAAATCAGTCATAAAAAAAAAAACGGTTGATATAGATGAACCTGAGGATAATGAGGAGGATGAACGCAAGATAGGCCTGCTCTTTGAGAAGACAAAGAAAACCTAGCTTTGAATGTCTGACAAAAAGTCACCAGCCAAAAAGACTAGCATCCCAACATAAAAGCAAGCATACTAAAGTACTGTGTTCTCCCGAGTGGTGCAGTGGTCTAAGGCACTGCATCGCAGTGCTAGCTGTGCCACTAGAGATCCTGGTTCGAATCCAGGCTCTGTCGTAGCTGGCCGTGACCGGGAGACCCATGGGGCGGCGCACAATTGGCCGGCAGGGATGTTGGTAGAGCATGGCGTTTGCAACGCCAGGGATGTGGGTTCGATTCCCACAGGGGGCCAGTATGAAAAATATATATAATGTATGCACTCACTTAACTGTAAGTCGCTCTGGATAAGAGCGTCTGCTAAATGACGTAGAAATGTACTACTCCTGTATTATCGGGCGGATACAGCCATCTGCAGCGCCCCCGTCCCCAAACATCTTCCCTCGGCTATGAGAACAGGAGTTCAGATAGGGATTGCTTGTCAAAAACTCAGTCCAGTCTCCTATACCAGTGTTTCTCAAACTCCAGTCCATGAACCTGTGTCGGTCTGTGGGATGTTGCCTGCACCAATCCCTGAGATGGTTAACTCAAGGGACCAGGGGGTCTGCGGAGGTACTGCAGGTGGTCCGCATTTTATATGTCGTGAAAAATAATTATTTTGATGAATATCGCTAGCTACAACAGAATACCATTGTGGATACCATTTTTTATGGTCTCTGTGTCCAATATGAAGGAAGATAGTTTCACGAGGTAGTTTCACAAGCCAACGCTAACTAGCGTTAGCACAATGACTGGAAGTCAAGGGAACGGACTATACCTTTAAGATGGAGGAAATGACAGTCATTGGAGCTAATTACAGGGTTTTTCTGTCTAGAACATTCTTAGGGGGCCCATCTGAGGGGTAATATTGGGGATGTAAAAAGCATGCAGAAAAGAGATTGAACTATATATATATTTTTTTTTTTGAATACCATCTTTGAAAACTAACAATCGAATAAAAACTAGACAGTCAGGGAGAAGAATAGAACCTTAGACCACTGCGCCACTCAGGAGCACATGCCCGTTGATTCTGCTACAGGCAGACTGCTTGTGTGTCCTCTGGACGACTTGGAAAGAGGCTAACAGGACAGTCAGTGTGTTCTGGAGCAGTGTCAGTGACTCAGAGTCCCAGACTGCAGACGTGGGGAAAGGTCTTTGTGATGCAATACGATTTTATTCAATTCCAACTATGTGGGCAGAATGTTTGAATGACTAGAATTGGAATCGATTCAATTTAATTATACGGTTTAAATGTTACCCAGCAAACTAACACACAGGACTCATTTTAGTTTAGTTTAAGTTCAGTGACAGAAGCCACAGAGAATAGAGACAGACACAGTGATACAAGTTAGAGAGACAGTTTTATGAGTGTGGGAGGAATGGAATAATATGCTGTATACATTTACATTAGATCACCAACCACTCAACCCCTTGTCTGTTAGACATCTCTAAGGTAAACAGATCACCAACCACTCAACCCCTTGTCTGTTAGACATCTCTAAGGTAAACAGATCACCAGCCACTCAACCCCTTGTCTGTTAGACATCTCTAAGGTAAACATTAGATCACCAACCACTCAACCCCTTGTCTGTTAGACATCTCTAAGGTAAACAGATCACCAACCACTCAACCCCTTGGCTGGTAGGCATCTCTAAGGTAAACAGATCACCAACCACTCAACCCCTTGGCTGTTAGACATCTATAAGGTAAACAGATCACCAACCACTCAACCCCTTGTCTGTTAGACATCTCTAAGGTAAACAGATCACCAACCACTCAACCCCTTGTCTGTTAGACATCTCTAAGGTAAACAGATCACCAACCACTCAACCCCTTGTCTGTTAGACATCTCTAAGGTAAAC
>NW_028164128.1:42500-60076 GCF_964263955.1 Coregonus lavaretus
TAACTATCCAACTCCATTGTCTTTGAAGGTCAGCTGTATTTATGGAGGTCGAAATGGATCATAACTCATGACAAAACAGCCCCATGTATTACAGCGCAAAGAGACACATAATCTCAACAACTCAACACGGTATGAAGTTGTATAACTGAGTTGAATTGGTTTATTAACTGCATGTAACTCCTCAGTTTGAAATACAACAACTAGTGCCATCCATTTGCTAGCTTTTTGGTTGGGCAGCTGGCTAAGGTGTTGTCAAGAGGGTGGTGATGGTGTGTTTGCGAGACAGAGGACGCAAGATCAAAGACCGACGGCTAAAGATCTTCTCTTGCAATGTCGTTAATATTTGTCTCAGGTTCAATAATACAAGAGAAGAGATTATTTTCTGAGCACCAACCAATCAGGTCACGTTATCTTCCTTTAGTTCAGCCAAGCGTGAATAAGCTATCTGGGTCGGCCTATTCAACGCGTGTGAGTGTGCGTGGCTGCGTTCCCATTGTATGTTGAACATGCAGGACGTTCATCTGAGCCCATTCATTACCTTAACTATTAGGGAGATACGACGAAACTGACCTATGAACAGTGTCTAGGGACAACTTCAGGAGTATTCTATTCAATCCAACTAAATTGATTAGTCTGGACAGGACTTCAATGAATGGACTTTTATCACACTTTATATTATTTCTTGATCGTGTGTGTGTGTGTGTGTGTGTGTGTGCACACAGGTGTGTGGCTATGTATGTGTGTGTGTACATGACTTCAATTAAACATCAACATTGTAGACGAGCGCATTTTGGAGGGCTTATTATGGTACTGTAGGGGGAGAGATAATGTGGTCAGAGTTTTAAGTTGTCCTAAAATAGAATATGGTTGTCTTGCTGAGCAGAGGGCAGTTGAAATGTTCCACATGGTGTTGAAAACCACCTCAGCGGAAAGAGAAACCTACACCAAATCAGCTGACCACACCCACCGTAGCTGGGCAGATAGCTAACTCTTCACTAACCCAGCTCTGCAGGAGGGGAACCTACACCAAATCACAGTGAACACATAGACAGTAGCGGGGAAGATATTAGCTTTACTCTGAAGTTGCTAAATCACTTTCTTAGTCCTTGTGAATCTTTTGGCACCAACAGAAATCTGTGAACATGTAGAACTTTGGTGTGGGCCAGATACCCATACTGTGGGGTTGAAGATTTGAGTCCCTCTCAGATAACCCCAGAACTTTTTCTTTAGCTTTGGATTGGAGCCACTATCTCTACAACCGGTTTGCCCTCTGGCATGAAAGCTATATGCCCATCCCCACATTGCACACCCTCTACCACACCCTATACCAAATGCTATACCACACCCTCTACCACACCCTCTACCACACCCTCTACCACACCCTCTACCACACCCTCTACCACACCCTCTGCCACACCCTCTACCACACCCTCTACCACACCCTCTGCCACACCCTCTACCACACCCTCTACCACACCCTCTACCACACCCTCTACCACACCCTATACCAAATGCTATACCACACCCTCTACCACACCCTCTACCACACCCTCTACCACACCCTCTGCCACACCCTCTACCACACCCTCTACCACACCCTATACCACACCCTATACCAAACGCTATACCACACCCTCTACCACACCCTCTACCACACCCTACACCACACGCTCTACCACACCCTATACCACACCCTCTACCACACCCTCTACCACACCCTCTGCCACACCCTCTACCACACCCTCTGCCACACCCTATACCACACCCTCTACCACACCCTCTACCACACCCTCTACCACACCCTCTACCACACCCTATACCACACCCTCTACCACACCCTCTACCACACCCTCTACCACACCCTATACCACACCCTATACCACACCCTATACCAAACGCTATACCACACCCTCTACCACACCCTCTACCACACCCTCTACCACACCCTCTGCCACACCCTCTACCACACCCTCTACCACACCCTATACCACACCCTATACCACACCCTATACCAAACGCTATACCACACCCTCTACCACACCCTCTACCACACCCTCTACCACACCCTATACCACACCCTCTGCCACACCCTCTACCACACCCTCTACCACACCCTCTACCACACCCTCTGCCACACCCTCTACCACACCCTCTACCACACCCTCTGCCACACCCTATACCACACCCTCTACCACACCCTCTACCACACCCTCTACCACACCCTCTGCCACACCCTCTACCACACCCTCTACCACACCCTCTACCACACCCTATACCACACCCTATACCACACCCTCTACCACACCCTATACCACACCCTATACCACACCCTATACCACACCCTATACCACACCCTCTACCACACCCTCTTACACACCCTCTACCACACCCTCTACCACACCCTCTACCACACCCTCTACCACACCCTATACCACACCCTCTGCCACACCCTATACCACACCCTCTACCACACCCTCTACCACACCCTCTACCACACCCTCTGCCACACCCTCTGCCACACCCTCTACCACACCCTCTACCACACCCTATACCACACCCTATACCACACCCTCTACCACACCCTATACCACACCCTATACAACACCCTCTACCACACCCTATACCACACCCTCTACCACACCCTCTACCACACCCTATACCACACCCTCTTACACACCCTCTACCACACCCTCTACCACACCCTCTACCACACCCTCTACCACACCCTATACCACACCCTACACCACACCCTCTACCACACCCTATACCACACCCTCTACCACACCCTCTACCACACCCTCTACCACACCCTCTACCACACCCTATACCACACCCTCTACCACACCCTCTACCACACCCTATACCACACCCTCTACCACACCCTCTACCACACCCTCTACCACACCCTCTGCCACACCCTCTACCACACTCTCTACCACACCCTATACCACACCCTATACCACACCCTATACCAAACGCTATACCACACCCTCTACCACACCCTCTACCACACCCTCTACCACACCCTATACCACACCCTCTGCCACACCCTCTACCACACCCTATACCACACCCTCTACCACACCCTCTACCACACCCTATACCACACCCTCTGCCACACCCTCTACCACACCCTCTACCACACCCTCTGCCACACCCTCTGCCACACCCTATACCACACCCTCTACCACACCCTCTACCACACCCTCTACCACACCCTCTGCCACACCCTCTACCACACCCTCTACCACACCCTCTACCACACCCTATACCACACCCTATACCACACCCTCTACCACACCCTATACAACACCCTATACCACACCCTATACCACACCCTATACCACACCCTCTACCACACCCTTTTACACACCCTCTACCACACCCTCTACCACACCCTCTACCACACCCTCTACCACACCCTATACCACACCCTCTACCACACCCTATACCACACCCTCTACCACACCCTATACCACACCCTCTACCACACCCTCTACCACACCCTCTGCCACACCCTCTGCCACACCCTCTACCACACCCTCTACCACACCCTCTACCACACCCTATACCACACCCTATACCACACCCTCTACCACACCCTATACCACACCCTATACAACACCCTCTACCACACCCTATACCACACCCTCTACCACACCCTCTACCACACCCTATACCACACCCTCTACCACACCCTCTACCACACCCTCTACCACACCCTCTACCACACCCTATACCACACCCTACACCACACCCTCTACCACACCCTCTACCACACCCTCTACCACACCCTCTACCACACCCTCTACCACACCCTCTACCACACCCTATACCACACCCTCTACCACACCCTCTACCACACCCTCTACCACACCCTCTACCACACCAAGTTCAGAGCAGAGCCCTGTGTGGGTGTCTGAGAGGTCCTCCCACATCATACACAAACTGGGCTGCCTAGGGGTCTTCAGGCAGACAGTGGTGAGGGACAGGAGGTAAGGGACCGTACGTTTTCATGAAGCCTAATTGGACTCCGTGCTAACCGGCCCCAAGAGGACCCTAGCGGATCACATAGCATGTCACACAGACGGACGGACAACTGATGCAACACAACCCTGAAAGGTGACGATTGACAGATCAGAGTGTCGTGTGGAGAAAGGAGGGGGTTAGAAAGGGGTGAGAAGGAGAGAGAGATAAGAGACGTGAGAGACATTGGTGACGGGAGAGAGAGGCAGAGAGAGAGAGAGAGAGAGAGAGGAGAGAGAGAGGGAGAGAGAGAGAGAGAGAGAGAGAGAGAGAGAGAGAGAGAGAGAGACAGAGAGAGAGAGAGGAGAGAGAGAGGGAGAGAGAGAGAGAGAGAGAGAGAGGAGAGAGAGAGGGAGAGAGAGAGAGAGAGAGAGAGAGAGAGAGAGAGAGAGAGAGACAGAGAGAGAGAGAGAGAGAGAGGAGAGAGAGAGGGAGAGACAGAGAGAGAGAGAGAAAGAGAGAGAGAGAGAGAGAGAGAGAGAGGAGAGAGAGGCAGAGAGAGAGAGAGGAGAGAGAGAGGGAGAGAGAGAGAGGCAGAGAGAGAGAGAGGAGAGGAGAGTGAAAGTCTGAGTGGTGAGACCTGATCTAAACTCTGAAATCAGTCACCTGCTTACTTCAATGTGCGGGGGCACTGGTTAGTCGAGGTAATTGAGGTAATACAGCTGAAGTCTGAAGTTTACATACACCTTAGCCAAATACATTTAAACTCAGTTTTTCACAATTCCTGACATTTAGTCCTAGTAAAAATTCCCTGTCTTAGTTCAGTTAGGATCACCACTTTATTTTAAGAATGTGAAATGTCAGAATAATAGTAGAGAGAATTATTTATTTCAGCTTTTATTTCTTTCATCACATTCCTTGTGGGTCAGAAGTTTACATACACTCAATTAGTATTTGGTAGCATTGCCATTAAATTGTTTAAATTGGGTCAAATGTTTCGGGTAGCCTTCCACAACCTTCCCACAATAAGTTGGGTGAATTTTGGCCCATTCCTCCTGACAGAGCTGGTGTAACTGAGTCAGGTTTGTAGGCCTCCTTGCTCGCACATGTTTTTTCAGTTCTACCCACAAATGTTCTATAGGATTGAGGTCAGGGCTTTGTGATGGCCACTCCAATATCTTGACTTTGTTGTCCTTAAGCCATTTTGCCACAACTTTGGAAGTATGCTTGGTGTCATTGTCCATTTGGAAGACCCATTTGCGACCAAGCTTTAACTTCCTGACTGATGTCTTGAGATGTTGCTTCAATAAAATCCACATAATTTTCCTTCCTCATGATGCCATCTATTTTGTGAAGTGCACCAGTCCCTCCTGCAACAAAGCACCCCCACAGCATGATGCTGCCACCCCCGTGCTTCACGGTTGGGATGGTGTTCTTCGGCTTGCAAACCTTCCCCCTTTTCATCCAAACATAACCATGGTCATTATAGCCAAACAGTTCTATTTTTGTTTCATCAGACCAGAGGACATTTCTCCAAAAAGTACAATCCTTGTCCCCATGTGCAGTTGCAAACCGTAGTCTGGCTTTTTTATGGCAGTTTTGGAGCAGTGGCTTCTTCCTTGCTGAGTGGCCTTTCAGGTTATGTCGATATAGGACTTGTTTTACTGTGGATATAGATACTTTTGTACCTGTTTCCTTCAGCATCTTCACAAGGTCCTTTGCTGTTGTTCTGGGATTGATTTGCACTTTTCGCACCAAAGTACATTCATCTCTAGGAGACAGAATGTGTCTCCTTCCTGAGCAGTATGACGGCTGCGTGGTCCTATGGTGTTTATACTTGCGTACTATTGTTTGTACAGATGAACGTGGTACCTTCAGGCATTCGGAAATTGCTCCCAAGGATGAACCAGACTTGTGGAGGTCTACCATTTTTTTTTCTGAGGTCTTGGCTGATTTCTTTTGATGTTCCCATGATGTCAAGCAAAGAGACACTGAGTTTGAAGGTAGGCCTTGAAATACATCCACAGGTACACCTCCAATTGACTCGAATGATGTCAATTAGCCTACCAGAAGCTTCTAAAGTCATGACATCATTTTCTGGAATTTTCCAAGCTGTTTAAAGGCACAGTCAACTTAGTGTATGTAAACTTCTGACCAACTGAAATTGTGATACAGTGAATTCTAAGTGAAATAATCTGTCTGTAAACAATTGTTGGAAAAATTACTCCTAAACGACTTGCCTTTGGCAATTTATAGGGCCTTCCTCTGGCACCGCCTGGTCCTGGATGGTCCTGTTATGTACTGGGCCGTACGCACTACCCCCTGTAGTGCCTTGCGGTCGGAGGCCGAGCAGTTGCCATACCAGGTGGTGATGCAATCAGTCAGGATGCTCTCGATGGTGCAGCTGTATAACTTTTTGAGGACCCATGCCAAATCTTTTCAGTCTCCTGAGGGGGAATAGGCTTTGTCGTGCCCTCTTCACGACTGTCTTGGTGTGTTTGGACCATGATAGTTTGTTGGTGATGTGGACACCACAGAATTTGAAGCTCTCAACCTGCTCCACTACAGTCCCGTCGATGAAAATGGGGGCGTGCTCGGTCCTCCTTTTCCTGTAGTCCACAATCATCTGCTTTGTCTTGATCACGTTGAGGGAGAGGTTGTTATCCTGTACCACCACACGACCAGGTCTCTGAACTCCTCCCTATAGGCTGTCTCATCGTTGTCGGTGATCAGGCCTACCACTGTTGTGTCGTCGGCAAACTTAATGATGGTGTTGGAGGCGTGCTTGGCCATGCAGTCATGGGTGAACAGGGAGTACAGGAGGGGACTGAGCACGCACCCCTGAGGGGCCCCTGTGTTGAGGATCAGCGTGGCAGATGTGGTGTTACCTACCCTTACCACCTGGGGGCGGCCCGTCAGGAATTCCAGGATCCAGTTGCAGAGGGAGGTGTTTAGTCCCAGGGTCCTTAGCTTAGTGATGAGCTTTGTGGGCACTATGGTGTTGAACACTGAGCTGTAGTCAATGAATAGCATTCTCACCTAGGTGTTCCTTTTGTCCAGGTGGGAAAGGGCATTGTGGAGTGCAATAGAGATGGCATCATCTGTGGATCTACTGGGGCTGTATGCAAATTGGAGTTGGTCTAGGGTTTCTGGGATAATAGTGTTGATGTGAGCCATGACCAGCCTACGGGTCGGTAGTCATTTAGGCAGGTTACCTTAGTGTTCTTGGGCACAGGGACTATGGTGGTCTTCTTGAAACATGTTGGTATTACAGACTCCGTCAGGGACAGGTTGAAAATGTCAGTGAAGACACTTGCCAGTTGGTCAGTGCATGCTCGGAGTACACGTCCTGGTAATCCGTCTGGCCCTGCGGCCTTGTGAATGTTGACCTGTTTAAAGGTCTTACTCACATTGGCTATAGAGAGCATGACCACACAGTCTTCCGGAACAGCTGATGCCCTCATGCATGCTTCAGTGTTGCTTGCCTCGAAGCAAGCATAGAAGTCATTTAGCTCATCTGGTAGGCTTGTGTCACTGGGCAGCTCACGGCTGTGCTTCCCTTTGTAGTCCGTATTAGTTTGCAAGCCCTGCCACATCCGACGAGCATCGGAGCCGGTGTAGTAGGATTCAATCGTAGTCCTGTATTGACGCTTTGCCTGTTTGATGGTTCGTCGGAGGGCATAGCAGGATTTCTTATAAGCTTCCGGGTTAGAGTCCTGCTCCTTGAAAGCGGCAGCTCTACCCTTTAGCTCAGTGCGGATGTTGCCTGTAATCCATGGCTTCTGGTTGGGGTATGTACGTACAGTCACTGTGGGGACGACGTCATCGATGCACTTATTGACGAAGCCAGTGACTGATGTGGTGTACTCCTCAATGCCATCGGAAGAATCCCGGAACATATTCCAGTCTGTGCTAGCAAAACAATCCTGTAGCTTAGCATCTGCGTCATCTGACCACTTCTGTATTGAGCGAGTCACTGGTGCTTCCTGCTTGAGTTTTTGCTCTGAAGCAGGAATCAGGATGATATAATTGTGGTCAGATTTGCCAAATGGAGGGTGAGGGAGAGCTTTCTACGTGTGTGTGGAGTAAAGGTGGTCTAGAGTTTTTTTCCTCTGGTTGCACATTGAACATGCTGGTAGAAATGAGGTAGAACGGATTTAAGTTTCCCTGCATTAAAGTCCCCGGCCACTAGGAGCGCTGCCTCTGGATGAGCATGTTCTTGTTTGCTTATGGCCTTATACAGCTCATTGAGTGCGGTCTTAATGCCAGCATTGGTTTGTGGTGGTAAATAGACAGCTATGAAGAATATAGATGAAAACTCTCTTGGTAAATAGTGTGGTCTACAGCTTATTATACTCTACCTCAGGCGAGCAAAACCTCGAGACTTCCACAGAGTTAAGCTGAAGGTTTACTGTAGAACCCTTCACACAGAGTTAAGCTGAAGGTTTACATCATCAAAGACAGACAGCCCTGGTCCCAATCACCCGTCTCCGGATTACATCTTCAAACTAAGGGCGACCATGGCATCTGTGACAGAGAGTGAGAAGCGTCCATCCATTATGTATTTTGGTAAGATAGTCTAGCTAGCTACATTTTCAGATATTACACGTTTCTAATTTTGACAGAAAGTCATTTTCATTTCAAGTTAAAGTGTACTGCTAGCTAGCTAGCTAACGTTAGCTGGCTGACTCACTAGCTAACGTTATGTGTATGATCTGTGTAGTAATATTATTTGTATCTCAGAGCCATTTCCTTTGCAAGTTATAGCCTAATGTTAGCTAGCTAACATTGAACCTGGTTGGTTAGCTACCTGCAGATTCATGCAGGGTAGTAACGTCATGAGTTGGGATTATGGTTCATTGTTTACCTAGCTCGCTAGCCACTATGCAAGTAACCATTTCAATAGAATGTCACTGCGACAACTGTTGATAGACATAGCTGGTAAATTCGCTCTGGGCTATCTACTCTGATTTCAGAGCACTCTCGTCTGAGTGTGCCAGAGCACAGAATAACTGAACGCTCAACACCCGTTGAATATGGCCGGTGTCAATAAACGTTGGCAAAAAAGCGTAAATTGTTGCCAGCTGCAGTTGCAGTCACCAACGCTCTGGATAACATAAAAACAGCCTAAGCAGCTCTGCTAGGGCGAGTAAAATGGTCAGTGAGCTGTTCTCTCATTATGTGTCTGGAAGTAGCTAGCTAACGTTAGCCAGTAAAGCTTAAGAGGGTGTGAACGATGCTGAATGGATGTAGACAAAGAAGAGCTCTCCATTGGGTACCAAAACATTCAAAGGCCATTTTCTCAAAGGTGAGGTTACAAGTTTATCAAATTTCAAAGCAGAATTACTTTCCCATTGTTCCTTAACTGTAGTGTATGATATACCATTTTCTAGCTCTGAGTCTCTACTTTTATCCAATGTAAAAAACACAATTTCAAATTTTGCTACATAAGACCGAATCGAGCCGGTCGGTCACCTTTGGCAACAATTACAGCCTTGAGTCTTCTTGGGTATGACGCTACAAGCATGGCACACCTGTTTTTGGGAGTTTCTCCCATTCTTCTCTGCAGATCCTCTCAAACTCTGTCAGGTTGGATGGGGAGCGTTGCTGCACAGCTATTTTCAGGTCTCTCCAGAGATGTTAGATCGCATTCAAGTCCGGGCTCTGGCTGGGCCACTCAAGGACATTCAGAGACTTGTCCCGAAGCCACTCCTGTGTTGTCTTGGCTGTGTGTTTAGGGTTGTTGTCCTGTTGGAAGGTGAACCTTCGCCCCAGTCTGAGGTCCTGAGCGCTCTGGAGCAGGTTTTCATCAAGGATCTCTCTGTACTTTGCTCTGTTCATGTTTGCCTCGATCCTGACTAGTTTCCCAGTCCCTGCCGCTGAAAACACCCCCACAGCATGATGCTGTAATCACCATGCTTCACCGTAGGGATGGTGCCAGGTTTCCTCCAGACGTGACGCTTGGCATTCAGGCCAAAGAGTTGAATCTTGGATTCATCAGACCAGAGAATCTTGTTTCTCATGGTCTGAGTCCTTTAGGTGTCTTTTGGCAAACTCCAAGCGGGCTGTCATGTGCCTTTTACTGAGGAGTGGCTTCCGTCTGGCCACTCTACAATAAAGGCCTGATTGGTGGAGTGCTGCAGAGATGGTTGTCCTTCTGGAAGGTTCTCCCAACTCCACAGAGGAACTCTAGAGCTCTGTCAGAGTGATCATCAAGTTCTTGGTCACCTCCCTGACCAAGGCCCTTCTCCCCCGATTGCTCAGTTTGGCCGGGCGGCCAGCTCTAGGAAGAGTCTTGGTGGTTCCAAACTTCTTCCATTTAAGAATGATGGAGGCCACTGTGTTCTTGGGAAACTTCAATGCTGCAGAAATGTTTTGGTACCCTTCCCCAGATCTGTGCCTCGACACAATCCTGTCTCGGAGCTCAACGGACAATTCCTTCGACCTTATGGCTTGGTTTTTGCTCTGACATGCACTGTCAATTGACATGCACTGGAACTCATATAGACAGGTGTGTGCATTTCCAAATCATGTCCAATCAATTGAATTTACCACAGGGGGACTCCAATACATTTGAAGAAACATCTCAAGGATGATCAATGGAAACAGGATGCACCCGAGCTCAATTTCGAGTCTCATAGCAAAGGGTCTGAATACTTATGTAAATAAGGTATTTATTTAGTTTTTTTTTTTATAAATTTGCTAAAAACCTGTTTTTGCTTTGTCATTATGGGGTATTGTGTGTAGATTGCTGAGGATTTGTATTTATTTAATACATTTTAGAATAAGGCTATAACGTAACAAAATGTGGAAAAAGTCAAGGGGTCTGAACACTTTCCGAAGGCACTGTATGTAGCAGAACAGCTTGTCCGGTATAGTTTTACAGTTAAGGAAGGTCGTACAGCTGTATAGTTTTACTTTGCAATGTATAGGTTACAACTCGGCACGTCTGCCTACCAGTCAGCTCTATAGGTTACAGTGCATGTTCCCCGCTGGCTTATTTATCGTTCAGGTTGTGTTGTCGGCACGATAACGCAGAACCCTGGGACTCCAAGGATCCGAAGCCGTAACCTGACTCCCATGTCATGTGACGAGGGAGCTGTCAATCAAACAGGGAAATACCACTCACTCAGTCTGTGGTACATTCCAACATAGAGAGCTCAAAGTAGACGCTTTCTCTAATCACGTGTGTGTGATTTGGTATGAGGTCATTCAGTGGTATGAGACATAGAGCCAGTGACAGTCTGACAGGGGACAGCGATGACAGACCAAAATAAAAACTGCCAACCCCCCCTCAACCCACACTCCTGCCCCCCCACCCCCCCCCCCCCACCCCCAGCCCAGCCCAGCCCAGCCCAGCTGTCCCAGTGTGGTCGAGTGCAAAGCCTCTGTGATATGGAGTTAGCCTGCCACTCGTCCCCCTGGAGAATAATTTAATCAACATACTGATTTATATCTGATAACAACATCTGATAGCGGGATACTACCTAACTCTCCGAGTCCCATCAGAATGACAAAACCACGGCTGCGTTCCGACACACACAGGGAGTCTGACAACACAGCTGATAGAGGAAGACTCTCTAACCTGCTGTTATAAACCCAAGGCAAAGTTTCAATTGGCATACTATCATATCGGATTACTGCTTAGGATGTGTGGCCACTGCCCAGCCCTAAACACTGCTTCATCCTAATGAAAATAGTATCTATCTATCTTTTAGGAGCCATTATAAATCAAGGCTCCAATGGCCCATTGTGTTATATTATACTGCTTAGGGTGCTTGTCTACTGCCTAATACATAGTTAGTGGTTTGCTAGTTTGGATATTGAAGAACAAACCTGATTAATAAGAGACCCAGTGGCCTAAAATCAGGAAATAATAATATTCTCCTCATCTTTTAATTGGTCATCAAAGTGTTCCGAACCTTTCATCTGTGATCCTGATTGGCTAATGAACGAGCTCTGCTCCACGTGGGTCTACAGTGACTTGCGAAAGTATTCATCCACCTTGGCGTTTTTCCTATTTTGTTGCATTACAACCTGTAATTTAAATGGATTTCTATTTGGATTTCATGTAATGGACATACACAAAATAGTCCAAATTGGTGAAGTGAAATGAAAAAAATAACTTGTTTAAAAAAATTCTAAAAAATAAATAACGAAAAATTGATGCGTGCATATGTATTCACCCCCTTTGCTATGAAGCCCCTAAATAAGATTGGGTGCAATCAATTACCTTTAGAAGTCACGTGGGCCCCGTGTAGCTCAGTTGGTAGAGCATGGCGCTTGCAACGCCAGGGTTGTGGGTTCGATTCCCACGGGGGACCAAATAACTGTAAGTCGCTTTAGATAAGAGCGTCTGCTAAATGACTAAAATGTCAACAACATAATTAGTTAAATAAAGTCCACCTGTGTGCAATTTAAGTGTCACATGATCTCAGTATATATACACCTGTTCTGAAAGGCCCCAGAGACTGCAACACCACTAAGCAAGGAGCGGCACCATGAATACCAAGGAGCTCTCCAAACAGGTCAGGGACAAAGCTGTGGAGAAGTACAGGGTTGGGTTATAAAAAAAATCCCACGGAGCGCCATTAAATCCATTATTAAAAAATTGAAAGAATATGGCACCACAACAAACCTGCCAAGAGAGGGCCGCCCACCAAAACTCACGGACCAGGCAAGGAGGGCATTAATCAGAGAGGCAACAAAGAGACCAAAGATAACCCTGAAGGAGCTGCAAAGTGGAGATTGGAGTATCTGTCCATAGGACCACTTTAAGCCATACACTCCACAGAGCTGGGCTTTAGGGAAGAGTGGCCAGAAAAAAGCCATTGCTTAAAGGAGAAAAAAAAAAAAACACGTTTAGTGTTCGCCAAAAGGCATGTGGGAGACTCCCCAAACATATGGAAGAAGGTACTCTGGTCAGATGAGACTAAAATTGAGCTTTTTGGCCATCAAGGAAAACGCTATGTCTGGCGCAAACCCAACACCTCTCATCACCCCGAGAACACCATCCCCACAGTGAAGCATGGTGGTGGCAGCATCATGCTGTGGGGATGTTTTTCCATCGGCAGGGACTGGGAAACTGGTCAGAATTGAAGGAATGATGGATGGCGCTAAATACAGGGAAATTCTTGAGGGAAACCTGTTTCAGTCTTCCAGAGATTTGAGACTGGGACGGAGGTTCACCTTTCAGCAAGACAATAACCCTAAGCATACTGCTAAAGCAACACTTGAGTGGTTTAAGGGGAAACATTTAAATGTCTTGGAATGGCCTAGTCAAAGCCCAGACCTCAATCCAATTGAGAATCTGTGGTATGACTTAAAGATTGCTGTACACCAGCGGAACCCATCCAACTTGAAGGAGCTGGAGCAGTTTTGCCTTGAAGAATGGGAAAAAATCCCAGTGGCTAGATGTGCCAAGCTTATAGAGACATACCCCAAGAGACTTGCAGCTGTAATTGCTGCAAAAGGTGTCTCTACAAAGTATTGACTTTGGGGGGGGGGGGGGGGGGGGGTGAATAGTTATGCACGCTGAAGTTTGTTTCACAATAAAAAATATTTTGCATCTTCAAAGTGGTAGGCATGTTGTGTAACTCAAATGATACAAACCCCCCCCCCAAAATCAATTTTAATTCCACGTTGTAAGGCAACAAAATAGGCAAAATGCCAAAGGGGGGTAAATACTTTCGCAAGCCACTGTAGCAACAACCAAGCAGGACAACGTGGTCAGTTGGCCTGTGTATGATGGAGCAGTGTAGCAATTCAAAAATAACACACACACACACACACACACACACACACATACACACACACACACACACACACACACACACACACACCCCATGTGAGGATGGGACTGTAGGTGCAACAGGATGGAGTAAGGAATACTCTCCCTCAGTCACTCTGGACAGCGCCAGTCAGTGCCAGTAAGGGAGACTGAAGACCACAGCTGTGTTCAAATATTCATACTAGCCACGCTAACCTATCACTATCACTATCACCACTAACTATCTCTACACTAACCTATCACTATCACTATCACCACTAACTATCTCTACACTAACCTATCACTATCACTATCACCACTAACTATCTCTACACTAACCTATCACTATCACTATCACCACTAACTATCTCTACACTAACCTATCACTATCACTATCACCACTAACTATCTCTACAATAACCTATCACTATCACTATCACCACTAACTATCTCTACACTAACCTATCACTATCACTATCACCACTAACTATCTCTACACTAACCTATCACTATCACTATCACCACTAACTATCTCTACACTAACCTATCACTATCACTATCACCACTAACTATCTCTACACTAACCTATCACTATCACTATCACCACTAACTATCTCTACACTAACCTATCACTATCACTATCACCACTAACTATCTCTACACTAACCTATCACTATCACTATCACCACTAACTATCTCTACACTAACCTATCACTATCACTATCACCACTAACTATCTCTACACTAACCTATCACTATCACTATCACCACTAACTATCTCTACACTAACCTATCACTATCACTATCACCACTAACTATCTCTACACTAACCTATCACTATCACTATCACCACTAACTATCTCTACACTAACCTATCACTATCACTATCACCACTAACTATCTCTACACTAACCTATCACTATCACTATCACCACTAACTATCTCTACACTAACCACACTATCACTATCACCACTAACTATCTCTACACTAACCTATCACTATCACTATCACCACTAACTATCTCTACACTAACCTATCACTATCACTATCACCACTAACTATCTCTACACTAACCTATCACTATCACTATCACCACTAACTATCTCTACACTAACCTATCACTATCACTATCACCACTAACTATCTCTACACTAACCTATCACTATCACTATCACCACTAACTATCTCTACACTAACCTATCACTATCACTATCACCACTAACTATCTCTACACTAACCTATCACTATCACTATCACCACTAACTATCTCTACACTAACCACACTATCACTATCACCACTAACTATCTCTACACTAACCTATCACTATCACTATCACCACTAACTATATCTACACTAACCTATCACTATCACTATCACCACTAACTATCTCTACACTAACCTATCACTATCACTATCACCACTAACTATCTCTACACTAACCTATCACTATCACCACTAACTATCTCTACACTAACCTATCACTATCACTATCACCACTAACTATCTCTACACTAACCTATCACTATCACTATCACTATCACCACTAACTATCTCTACACTAACCTATCACTATCACTATCACCACTAACTATCTCTACACTAACCTATCAATATCACTATCACCACTAACTATCTCTACACTAACCTATCACTATCACTATCACCACTAACTATCTCTACACTAACCTATCACTATCACTATCACCACTAACTATCTCTACACTAACCTATCACTATCACCACTAACTATCTCTACACTAACCTATCACTATCACTATCACCACTAACTATCTCTACACTAACCTATCACTATCACCACTAACTATCTCTACACTAACCTATCACTATCACTATCACCACTAACTATCTCTACACTAACCTATCACTATCACTATCACCACTAACTATCTCTACACTAACCTATCACTATCACTATCACCACTAACTATCTCTACACTAACATATCACTATCACTATCACCACTAACTATCTCTACACTAACCTATCACTATCACTATCACCACTAACTATCTCTACACTAACCTATCACTATCACTATCACCACTAACTATCTCTACACTAACCTATCACTATCACTATCACCACTAACTATCTCTACACTAACCTATCACTATCACTATCACCACTAATTATCTCTACACTAACCTATCACTATCACTATCACCACTAACTATCTCTACACTAACCACACTATCACTATCACCACTAACTATCTCTACACTAACCTATCACTATCACTATCACCACTAACTATCTCTACACTAACCTATCACTATCACTATCACCACTAACTATCTCTACACTAACCTATCACTATCACTATCACCACTAACTATCTCTACACTAACCTATCACTATCACTATCACCACTAACTATCTCTACACTAACCTATCACTATCACCACTAACTATCTCTACACTAACCTATCACTATCACTATCACCCCTAACTATCTCTACACTAACCTATCACTATCACTATCACCACTAACTATCTCTACACTAACCACACTATCACTATCACCACTAACTATCTCTACACTAACCTATCACTATCACTATCACCACTAACTATCTCTACACTAACCTATCACTATCACTATCACCACTAACTATCTCTACACTAACCTATCACTATCACTATCACCACTAACTATCTCTACACTAACCTATCACTATCACCACTAACTATCTCTACACTAACCTATCACTATCACTATCACCACTAACTATCTCTACACTAACCTATCACTATCACCACTAACTATCTCTACACTAACCTATCACTATCACTATCACCACTAACTATCTCTACACTAACCTATCACTATCACCACTAACTATCTCTACACTAACCTATCACTATCACTATCACCACTAACTATCTCTACACTAACCTATCACTATCACTATCACCACTAACTATCTCTACACTAACCTATCACTATCACTATCACCACTAACTATCTCTACACTAACCTATCACTATCACTATCACCACTAACTATCTCTACACTAACCTATCACTATCACTATCACCACTAACTATCTCTACACTAACCTATCACTATCACTATCACCACTAACTATCTCTACACTAACATCCTATCACTACTATCACCACTAACTATCTCTACACTAACCTATCACTATCACTATCACCACTAACTATCTCTACACTAACCTATCACTATCACTATCACCACTAACTATCTCTACACTAACCTATCACTATCACTATCACCACTAACTATCTCTACACTAACCTATCACTATCACTATCACCACTAACTATCTCTACACTAACCTATCACTATCACTATCACCACTAACTATCTCTACACTAACCTATCACTATCACTATCACCACTAACTATCTCTACACTAACCTATCACTATCACTATCACCACTAACTATCTCTACACTAACCTATCACTATCACTATCACCACTAACTATCTCTACACTAACCTATCACTATCACTATCACCACTAACTATCTCTACACTAACCTATCACTATCACTATCACCACTAACTATCTCTACACTAACCTATCACTATCACTATCACCACTAACTATCTCTACACTAACCTATCACTATCACTATCACCACTAACTATCTCTACACTAACCTATCACTATCACTATCACCACTAACTATCTCTACACTAACCTATCACTATCACTATCACCACTAACTATCTCTACACTAACCTATCACTATCACTATCACCACTAACTATCTCTACACTAACCTATCACTATCACTATCACCACTAACTATCTCTACACTAACCTATCACTATCACTATCACC
>NW_028164127.1:0-10011 GCF_964263955.1 Coregonus lavaretus
CTCTCCCTCTGTCTCTGTCTGTCCCTGTCTCTCTCTCCCTGTCTCTCTCTGTCTCTCTCTCTCTCTCCCTGTCTCTCTCTGTCTCTCTCTGTCTGTCTCTCTCTGACAGTGTGTGTACATTAAGGAGGTCTGGTTTTGGCTAATGGATTGTTATGAGGGACATCACAGACCACCTTCACACAAACACACACACACCACATCAAGACCCTATGGGAACATGGTGTATGTGTTGCTATAGAGACAGAATGGAGTCTGTTGCATTCTAGCGGTTTCCAAGTGTGTGTCATGCGTTGTGTGTCATTTACAGTGTGTCTATGATCTGTTTTCCATTTTAATGTCATTGCAATGCATGTTGGGACTTCCTGTAGTTGTGAAATCATGTATCAATGCACTCTCTTCTCTCTCTTTCTCCTCCTCCTCCCTCCCCACCCCCCTCCCCCCTCTCCTCCCTCCCTCCCCCCTCCCCTCCTTCTCCCTCCCCTCCTCCTCCCTCCCCTCCCCTCCCTCCCCCCTTTCCTCCCTCCCCTCCTCCTCCCTCCCCTCCTCCCTCCCCTCCCCCCTCCCCCCTCTCCTCCCTCCCCCCTCCCTCCTCCCTCCCTCCCCCCTACCCACCTCCCCTCCCTCCCCCCTCCCCTCCTTCTCCTCCCTCCCTCCCCCTCCCCTCCTTCTCCCTCTCCTCCCTCCCTCCCTCCCCCCTCCCTCCTCCTCCTCCCCCCCTCCCCCTCCCTCCTCCCTCCCTCCCCCCTCCCTCCTCCCTCCCTCCCCCCTACCCACCTCCCCTCCCTCCCCCCTCCCCTCCTCCTCCTCCTCCCTCCCTCCTCCCTCCCACCTCCCCTCCCTCCCCCCTCCCTCCCCCCTCCCTCCCCTCTCCTCCCTCCTCCCTCCCTCCTCCCTCCCTCCCCCTACCCACCTCCCCTCCCTCCCCCCTCCCCTCCTCCTCCCTCCCTCCAGGTTAATTTAACCTATGCGTATGAGACTAAGGATGCTCTGTGTTTGGTACTGACTATAATGAATGGAGGAGACCTGAAGTTTCACATCTATAATATGGGGAACTCTGGCTTTGATGAGCAGAGGGCCGTCTTCTACGCTGCAGAGATCTGCTCTGGGCTAGAAGACCTGCACCGCGAGAGGATAGTCTACAGGTTGGTAATCAACAAATGAATTACTAAACCAACCAACTAATCAATAATTCAATAAATCAATCAACTTTACATTTAGATGTGCATTAAGAGTCACTTACAAAATATATTACAGCAGGGCTGTCCAACCCTGTTCCTGGAGAGATACCCTCCTGTAGGTTTTCGCTCCAACCTCAGTTGTAACAAACCTGATTTAACTTATCAACCAGCTAATTATTAGAATCAGGTTTTCCTTATGAGGGTTGGAGTTAAAACCTACAGGAGGGTATCTCTCCAGGAACAGGGTTGGAATTAAAACCTACAGGAGGGTAGCTCTCCAGGAACAGGGTTGGAATTAAAACCTACAGGAGGGTATCTCTCCAGGAACAGGGTTGGAATTAAAACCTACAGGAGGGTATCTCTCCAGGAACAGGGTTGGAATTAAAACCTACAGGAGGGTAGCTCTCCAGGAACAGGGTTGGAGTTAAAACCTACAGGAGGGTAGCTCTCCAGGAACAGGGTTGGAGTTAAAACCTACAGGAGGGTATCTCTCCAGGAACAGGGTTGGAGTTAAAACCTACAGGAGGGTATCTCTCCAGGAACAGAGTTGGACAGCACTGCATTAAGTAAACACACAAGACAAGTGTATACTTCAAAGTGTACACTGTGCTGAGGCTGCTGATAAATGCACACTGCTAAGCGCATTATTCTGTTTTAAATCAATTTACAAAGATGTTAAGATGACATGTAGAGTATCAGGGTGAAGTGTGTGTGTGTTGCGTGTGTGCGGGCTGCTGATTTAGATGGTTAGCTGATTTAGATGGTTAGCTGATTTAGATGGTTAGCTGATTTAGATGGTTAGCTGATTTAGATGGTTAGATGGTTAGCTGATTTAGATGGTTAGCTGATTTAGATGGTTAGATAGTTAGCTGATTTAGATGGTTAGATTATTTAGATGGTTAGATAGTTAGCTGATTTAGATGGTTAGATGGTTAGCTGATTTAGATGGTTAGCTGATTATATAGTTAGCTGATTTAGATGGTTAGCTGATTTAGATGGTTAGATAGTTAGCTGATTTAGATGGTTAGATGGTTAGCTGGTTTAGATGGTTAGCTGATTTAGATGGTTAGCTGATTAGATAGTTAGCAGATTTAGATAGTTAGCTGATTAGATGGTTAGCTGATTTAGATGGTTAGCTGATTAGATAGTTAGATAGTTAGCTGATTTAGATGGTTAGATGGTTAGCTGATTAGATAGTTAGCTGATTTAGATGGTTAGATAGTTAGCTGATTTAGATGGTTAGCTGATTAGATAGTTAGATAGTTAGCTGATTTAGATGGTTAGATGGTTAGCTGATTAGATAGTTAGCTGATTTAGATGGTTAGATAGTTAGCTGATTTAGATGGTTAGATAGTTAGCTGATTTAGATGGTTAGCTGATTAGATAGTTAGATAGTTAGCTGATTTAGATGGTTAGATGGTTAGCTGATTAGATAGTTAGCTGATTTAGATGGTTAGATAGTTAGCTGATTTAGATGGTTAGCTGATTTAGCTGATTAGATGGTTAGCTGATTTAGATGGTTAGATGGTTAGCTGATTTAGATGGTTAGATAATTAGCTGATTAGATAGTTAGCTGATTTAGGTGGTTAGATGGTTAGCTGATTAGCTAGTTAGCTGATTTAGATGGTTAGATAGTTAGCTGATTTAGATGGTAAGATGGTTAGCTGATTTAGATGGTTAGATGGTTAGCTGATTTAGATGGTTAGATAATTAGCTGATTAGATAGTTAGCTGATTTAGATGGTTAGATGGTTAGCTGATTAGCTAGTTAGCTGATTTAGATGGTTACATAGTTAGCTGATTTAGATGGCTAGATGGTTAGCTGATTAGATGGTTATCTGATTTAGATGGTTAGATGGTTAGCTGATTAGATAGTTAGCTGATTTAGATGGTTAGCTGATTTAGATGGTTAGATAGTTAGCTGATTTAGATGGTTAGATGGTTAGCTGATTTAGATGGTTAGCTGATTTAGATGGTTAGCTGATTAGATAGTTAGCAGATTTAGATAGTTAGCTGATTAGATGGTTAGCTGATTTAGATGGTTAGCTGATTAGATAGTTAGATAGTTAGCTGATTTAGATGGTTAGATGGTTAGCTGATTAGATAGTTAGCTGATTTAGATGGTTAGATAGTTAGCTGATTTAGATGGTTAGCTGATTTAGCTGATTAGATTGTTAGCTGATTTAGATGGTTAGATGGTTAGCTGATTTAGATGGTTAGATAATTAGCTGATTAGATAGTTAGCTGATTTAGGTGGTTAGATGGTTAGCTGATTAGCTAGTTAGCTGATTTAGATGGTTAGATAGTTAGCTGATTTAGATGGTAAGATGGTTAGCTGATTTAGATGGTTAGATGGTTAGCTGATTTAGATGGTTAGATAATTAGCTGATTAGATAGTTAGCTGATTTAGATGGTTAGATGGTTAGCTGATTAGCTAGTTAGCTGATTTAGATGGTTACATAGTTAGCTGATTTAGGTGGTTAGATGGTTAGCTGATTAGCTAGTTAGCTGATTTAGATGGTTAGATAGTTAGCTGATTTAGATGGTAAGATGGTTAGCTGATTTAGATGGTTAGATGGTTAGCTGATTTAGATGGTTAGATAATTAGCTGATTAGATAGTTAGCTGATTTAGATGGTTAGATGGTTAGCTGATTAGCTAGTTAGCTGATTTAGATGGTTACATAGTTAGCTGATTTAGATGGCTAGATGGTTAGCTGATTAGATGGTTATCTGATTTAGATGGTTAGATGGTTAGCTGATTAGATAGTTAGCTGATTTAGATGGTTAGCTGATTTAGATGGTTAGATGGTTAGCTAATTAGATGGTTAGCTGATTAGATGGTTAGCTGATTTAGATGGTTAGATGGTTAGCTAATTAGATGGTTAGCTGATTTAGATGGTTAGATAGTTAGCTGATTTAGATGGTTAGATGATTTCGATTGTTAGATGGTTAGCTGATTTAGATGGTTAGATGGTTAGCTGATTTAGATAGTTAGCTGATTTAGATGGTTAGCTGATTTAGATGGTTAGATAGTTAGCTGATTTAGATGGTTAGATGATTTAGATGGTTAGATGATTTAGATTGTTAGATGGTTAGCTGATTTAGATAGTTAGCTGATTTAGATGGTTAGCTGATTTAGATGGTTAGCTGATTTAGATGGTTAGCTGATTAGATAGTTAGCTGATTTAGATGGTTAGCTGATTTAGATGGTTAGCTGATTAGATAGTTAGCTGATTTAGATGGTTAGCTGATTTAGATGGTTAGATAGTTAGCTAATTTAGATGGTTAGCTGATTTAGATGGTTAGCTGATTAGATGGTTAGCTGATTTAGATGGTTAGCTGATTTAGATGGTTAGCTGATTTAGATGGTTAGCTGATTTAGATGGTTAGCTGATTTAGATGGTTAGCTGATTTAGATGGTTAGCTGATTTAGATGGTTAGCTGATTCAGCTGTGTTAGTGCTGGGCAGGAACAAAAGCATGGTGTTGGATAAATAACTCTGACTTTGTGTATATTTTTTTCTTCTCAGGGACTTAAAACCTGAAAACCTTCTTCTAGATGACCGCGGTAAGCTTGAACCACGTCTTGTCACTGACTTAGCTAATTACAAGCCTTGGTAGTAGCAACTTAAACTAGCTAGCTGCAAGCCTTGGTACTAGCAACTTAAACTAGCTAGCTGCAAGCCTTGGTACTAGCAACTTAAACTAAATGGCTACAAGCCTTGGTACTAGCAACATAAACTAGCTAGCTACAAGCCTTGGTACTAGCAACTTAAACTAGCTAGCTACAAGCCTTGGTACTAGCAACTTAAACTAGCTAGCTATAAGCCTTGGTACTAGCAACTTAAACTAGCTAGCTACACTACCCATAGTGATATTTATAAGCATGTTATTACACTCTTATTCATGTTCATAACCATGTGATAACATTGTTATTCATGTTCTCTCCAGGACACATCCGTATCTCTGACCTGGGACTAGCAGTCCAGATTCCCGACTCAGAGACGATACGAGGGAGAGTGGGTACCGTCGGATACATGGGTACATCCTACCGCACTCTTTCTATCTGTCGCTTTCATTTCCTCTCTCTCTTTCTCTCCCCTTGATTCCTCCTCATCTCTCTGTCTACATACATGGGTACGATATGATCTACCACACTCTTTCATTCTCACTCCCTCTTTTTCTCTCTACCTCCTTTTTCTCTCGCTCATCTTTATCTTTCTTTGTTGTCTCTTTTCCCCTCTCTGGCTCTCTCTCTGGCTCTCTCTCTCTCTCTCTCTCTCTCTCTCTCTCTCTGTCTCTCTCTCTCTCTCTCTCTCTGTCTCTTACTCTCTCTCTCTCTCTGTCTCTCTCTCTCTCTCTCTCTCTCTCTGTCTCTGTCTCTCTCTCTCTCTGTCTCTCTCTCTCTCTCTCTCTCTCTCTCTCCCTCCCCTCTCTCATCTGTCTCTCCCTCTCTCCGTCAGCCCCAGAGGTGATCCAGAATGAGGCCTACTCCTTCAGTCCTGACTGGTGGGGTCTGGGCTGTCTGGTGTTTGAGATGATCCAGGGTCAGTCGCCCTTCCGCCGGCGTAAAGAACGAGTGAAGAGGGAAGAGGTGGACAGACGAGTGCGAGAAGACCCCGAGGAATACTCTGACAAGTTCTCTGAGGAGGCCAAGGATATCTGCAGACAGGTGGGAGGGATGGAAGGCATGTTTAAAGAACACGCACACACACACGCACACGCACACGCACACACACACAAACACAATCTACGGTTAAGTTATGTGTCTCTCCGGGAACGTCATGTGTTCCTCTGCCTGGGTTAGGGATGAAGTGAGGTCACACGTGGTGTGTGTGTGTGTGTTCTGTGCGCAGGTGTGTGTGTGTGTGTTCAGTTTGTGTGTGTGTGTGTGTGTGTGTGTGTGTGTGTGTAGTCAGCATCTCTCCTCTACTGTGTTATCCATGGTGGTTGAGCAGCGGTCATGTTTCAAACCGGTCTGCCACGAGAGCTAATATTTGCTTTAGCCATGAAAGAGCATTTAGAGCACTAGTGTGAAACCTGTGTGTGGTTGTCCACAAATACAATATATATATATATATATATCTCTCCCTCTCTCTCTCTCTCTCTCTCTCTTTCTCTCTGTCTCTCTCAATCAATCAATCAATCAAATGTATTTATAAAGCCCTGTGTACATCAGCAGATGTCACAAAGTGCTATACAGAAACCCAGCCTAAAACCCCAAACAGCAAGCAATGCAGATGTAGAAGCACGGTGGCTAGGAAAAACTCCCAAGAGAGGCAGAAACCTAGGAAGAAACCTAGAGAGGAACCAGGCTCTGAGGGGTGGCCAGTCCCCTTCTGGCTGTGCCGGGTGGAGATTATAACAGTACATGGCCATTAAGGCCAGATTTTTCTCCAAGATGTTCAAACGTTCATAGATGACCAGCAGGGTCAAATAATAATAATCAGTGGTTGTAGAGGTTGCAACAGGTCAGTACATCAGGAGTAAATGTCACTTGGCTTTTCATAGCCTGGCATTTAGAGGTTGAAATAGCAGGTGCGGTAGAGAGAGAGAGAGTTGAAAACAGCAGGTCTGGGACAAGGTAGCACGTCCGGTGAACAGGTCAGGGTTCCATAGCCGCAGGCAGAAGAGTGGAAACTGGAGCAGCAGCACGACCAGGTGGACTGGGGACAGCCAGGAGTCATCAGGCCAGGTAGTCCTGAGGCATGGTCCTAGGGCTCAGGTCCTCCAGGAGGGGAGGGAGAGAGAGAGAGAGAGAGAGAATTAGAGGGAGCATACTTAAATTCACACAGGACACCAGATAAGACAGGAGAATAACACCAGATATAACAGACTGACCCTAACCCCCCCCGGCACATAGACTATTGCAGCATAGATACTGGAGGCTGAGACGGGGGGTCGGGAGACACTGTGGCCCCGTCCGACGATACCCCTGGACAGGGCCAACCAGGCACTCACTCTCTCTGTGTGTTGTACTCTCTACTGGGAGAGAGAAGAGGATGGAGGGGGTGAGGGAGGTGAAGGAGAGAGGGTGAAGGAAGAGGATGGAGGGGGTGAGGGAGGTGAAGGAGAGAGGGTGAAGGAAGAGGATGGAGGGGGTGAGGGAGGTGAAGGAGAGAGGGTGAAGGAAGAGGATGGAGGGGGTGAGGGTGGTAACGGAGAGAGGGTGAAGGAAGAGGATGGAGGGGGTGAGGGTGAGGGTGAGGGTGGTAAAGGAGAGAGAGTGAAGGAGAGAGGGTGAGGGTGAGGGTGAGGGTGGTAAAGGAGAGAGAGTGAAGTACCGTTACTGTTCCAGTGAGACACAGGCCTCTGGGGGGAAGTATTAGGATAGCCATAATGCTGTCAGAAGTTAACTGGAACATTACACTGTGTGTGTGTGTGCGTGTGCGTGTGTGTGTGTGGTTGAGCGTAAAGCGTATCCTACTAGGTTTTTGTATTTATCCCTGTATGTTCTGTCTCATGGTCAGTTATCAACACATGGGTAATACGTCCTAAAGTATCCTATATCATCACCTAGCAATCTTTTCTGCTAGTCTACAGGGACTTTATTACTAATACTACGGTGGAACAGTGGAGACTCCTTATCCTTTTTAGATAAAACTATACTAAATATATTGACGTCACCAAATAATTGATTAAAACGCACTGTTTTGCGATGAAGGTCTACATTAGCCTCAACAGCACTCTGCAGGGAGCACCATGGTGTAGCCGGAGGACAGCTAGCTTCTGTCCTCCTCTGGGTACATTGACTTCAATACAAAACCTAGGAGGCTCATGGTTCTCACCCTCTTCCATAGACTTACACAGTAATTATGACAACTTCCGGAGGATGTCCTCCAGCCCATCAAGAGTTCTTGCAGCATGAACTGGCATGTTGTCCACCAAATTAAAGGATCAGAGAATGAATCTAGTACTGAAAGCAGAAGCTACAGCTAGCTAGCACTGCAGTGTATAAAATATGGTGAGTAGTTGACTCAGAGAGAGAAAGACAATAGTTGAACAGTTTTGAACAAAGTAATTTCTTCCAAAATTAAGGAGAAGCAAGAGAGAGAGCTAGCTATATTTGGTTGTATTTTTTTTTTTTTACTTTCACTTAGCTAGCGAATGCAGCTAGCTAGTTTAGCCTACTCAAACACCTGGCTCAAACAGAGAGGGACGCTATGCTAGCTAGCTGGCTATGGCTATCCAACAGTCTAAATACTAAACTGCTTTCTGACTGTACACTGTACTGCATGATTGTAGTGGTTTTACTAACAGGTTAGTTATAGTAGCTATGTTGACTATGACGTGACAACAATGTAGGCTGTGTGTAGCGGTTGGAAAGGTTTTTCTTCCACTAGGTCACAGACAGCTGATGTGTTGTGCGTTGGAAGTCATCACAAGTGAAGGGAAAAGGTGAGAGGAGAGCGCATAGATTGTTGCGAGAAGGATTTATATATACAATGAGTAAAGGGATCATGCTGTTGGTATGTGGCTGCTATGAAAGTGAACTGTGTTTGCGTGTGATCAGGGGTGTATTCTATCCGCCGATTCAGTTGGAAAAAACTTTTCTTAAATGGAAGCAGACGGAACAAAACGGGGATAAACATACCTGAATTTGTCCAATAGAAACTCTCGTTCTGTTGCAGTCATGTTAGCTCGCCATTAACATTACATGGGGAATATTTAAACAATGCTGTGTAACTGAATGTCTAGAATCAGAGCAATATTCCAAATTCTAAAAGTTGTCCCAACTCTCTAGATACCTGGCTCTGCCTCACACTACTCTTCTAGAACCCTGTGTCACTTCCTCTTCCTCAGCTGCTGGCCAAAGACCCCAAAGCCCGTCTGGGGTGCCAGGGGCGAGGAGGGGTAGAGGTGAAGGCACACACCATCTTCAAGAACATAAACTTCAAACGCCTCGAGGCAGGCATTCTGGAACCCCCCTTCAGTCCTGATGTAAGAACACACACATACACATATATACACACACACACGCACACACGCACACACACACACACACACACACACACACACACACACACACACACACACACACACACACACACACACACACACACACACACACACACACACACACTGGACCTCCCCTTCAGCCTGGATGTAAGGACAAACACACATGAACAGACTCTCTCTTTCCCTCTCTCCCCCCTCCCCCCCTCCCTCCCCCTCTCTCTTTCCCCCTCCCTCCCTCCCTCCCTCCCTCCCTCCCTCCCCCTCTCTCTTTCCCCCTCCCTCCCTCCCTCCCTCCCTCCCTCCCTCCCTCTTTCTCCCTCCCTCCCTCCCTCCCTCCCTCTTTCTCCTCCCTCCCTCCCTCCCTCCCTCCCTCCCTCCCTCCCTCCCTCCCTCCCTCCCTCCCTCCCTCCCTCCCTCTCTTTCTCCCTCCCTCCCTCCCTCCCCTCCCTCCCTCCCTCTCCCTCTCCCTCTCCCTCTCCCTCTCCCTCTCCCTCTCCCTCTCCCTCTCCCCCCCCCCTCCCTCTCCCTCCCTCCCTCCCTCCCTCCAGCCCCGAGCCGTCTATTGTAAAGATGTCCTGGATATAGAACAGTTCTCTACAGTGAAGGGAGTCAACCTGGACCCCACAGATGATGACTTCTACCACAAGTTTGTTACGGGAAGTGTCTCCATACCCTGGCAGAACGAGGTACTGCACCCTACGGTGTGTGTGTGTGTGTGTGTGTGTGTGTGTGTGTGTGTGTGTGCGTCCATCCCTTGGCAGCAGAAGGTACTGCACTCTGGTGAAAACAATGATGTCATCGTTTAGAACAGGGGTGGGCGGTCTTGTCTGCAAAGGGCCAGTGCAGGTTTTTGCTCCAGTCCATTCAGTGACACA
>NW_028164126.1:0-8092 GCF_964263955.1 Coregonus lavaretus
CTTTCAATCTGCAGGTCTTCTTCTCTCCTAGCCACTCAGTGTGCTTCTCACTTTGAAGTGGAGGGACTTTATCCTCCTCATAAAGAGGGGATCATCCCCCCCTCTCTCTCTCTCTCTCTTCTCTCTCTCTCTCTCCTCTCTCTCTCTCTCTCTCTCTCTCTCTCTCTCTCTCTCTCTCTCTCTCTCTCTCTCTCTCTCTCTCTCTCTCCCCCTCTCTCTCTCTCTCTCTCTCTCTTCTCTCTCTCTCTCTCTCTCTCTCTCTCCTCTCCCTCTCTCTCTCTCTCTCTCTCTCTCTCTGTCTCTCTCTCTCTCTCTCTCTCTCTCCCCCCCTCTCTCTCTCTCTCCCTCGCTCAACTAACCAACGAGCGGAAAACAATAGTTTGAACCCACATCTTCTCATTTTAAATAAACTCACAAGTTGATGAGAAGTATAACTTTCAATGAGCTTGCTTAAACCCCCTTCAATAAATAATGGCTATAGAAACACTAGACCCCCAGGCTTAAAGACATTTAGAGGATAAGCTCTTCTGTTCCATTTTCAATTGGATTCTGCTTTTGGGCGCAAATATGGGCCCTCGGGGTCCTTAGATTAACCTGATGGGTTTGATGGCGCCTCTCCTGTTCCCAATCATCAGCACCCATCAGATGAGCAGGGGACCCTGGGCATCTTTCTTTTGGTGTTTTTCAGAGTCAGTAGAAAGGCCTCTTTAGTGTCCTAAGTTTTCATAACTGTGACCTTAGTTGCCTACCGTCTGTAAGCTGTTGGTGTCTTAACGACCGTTCCACAGGTGCATGTTCATTCATTGTTTAAGGTTCATTGAACAAGCATGGGAAACAGTGTTTAAACCCTTTACAATGAAGATCTGTGAAGTTATTTTGGAATTTTACGAATTATCTTGAAAGGTCCTGAAAAAGGGACGTTTCTTTCTTTGCTGAGTTTGTACAGTATACTGTAAGTATTCAGACCCTTTGCTATGAGACTCGAAATTGAGGTCAGGTGCATCATGTTTCATTTGGTCAACCTTGAGATGTTTCTACAACTTGATTGGAGTCCACCTGTGGTAAATTGAATTGACTGGACATGATTTGGAAAGTCACACACCTGTCTATATAAGGTTGACAGTGAGTAAAGGGTTTGAATACTTATGTAAATGTAATATTTCCGTTTATTAATTTTTTTATGTGCAAACATTTCTAAAAACCTGTTTTGTTTTGTCTGTATGGGTATTGTGTGTAGATTGATGAGGGAAAAAACAATTTTATCCATTTTAGGATGAGGCTGTAACGTAACAAAATGTGGAAAAAAAGTCAAAGGGTCTGCATACATTCTGAATACACTGTACAACAAGTAGGTCACATGGGGCGTTGTTTTTTTGTTTTTTTTCCTATATAAGATGGAATGGAGTATAATACTTTACATTTCCCTGAATTTGTTCTGGACCTGGGACTGTGAAAAGACCCTGGTGGCATGTTTGGTGGGCTAAGTGTGTGTCAGTACTGTGTGAAAAGACCCCTGGTGGCATGTCTGGTGGGCTAAGTGTGTGTCAGTACTGTGTGAAAAGACCCCTGGTGGCATGTCTGGTGGGCTAAGTGTGTGTCAGTACTGTGTGAAAAGACCCTGGTGGCATGTCTGGTGGGCAAAGTGTGTGTCAGTACTGTGTGAAAAGACCCCTGGTGGCATGTCTGGTGGGCTAAGTGTGTGTCAGTACTGTGTGAAAAGACCCCTGGTGGCATGTCTGGTGGGCTAAGTGTGTGTCAGTGTGTGTAATTTGGAATTTCCAACACAGTAATGTTATTTATAAAGACAAGAAGTGACGCAGTCTTTCCTTAACTCTTAGCCAAGAGAGACTGGCATGAATAATATTGATATCAGCCCTCTGATTACAATGAAAAGCAAGACGTGCCGCTCTGTTCTGGGCCAGCTGCAGCTTAACTACAGTGGCTTGCGAAAGTTTTAGGAAAAATGTACTTACAGTGGCTTGTGAAAGTATTCACCCCCCTTGGCATTTTTCCTATTTTGTTGCCTTACAACCTGGAATTGAAATAGATTTTTTGGGGAAATTGTATCATTTGATTTACACAACATGCCTACCACTTTGAAGATGCAAAAAAGTTTTCTGGGGTGAAACAAACAAGAAATAACACGAAAAAACATAAACTTTGAGTGTGCATAACTATTCATCCCCCAAATCAATACTTTGTAGAGACACCTTTTGCAGCAATTACCGCTGCAAGACTCTTGGGGTATGTCTCTATAAGCTTGGCACATCTAGCCACTGGGATTTCTGCCCATTCTTCAAGGCAAAACTGCTCCAGCTCCTTTAAGTTGGTTGGGTTCCGTTGGTGTACAGCAATCTTTGAGTCATAACACAGATTCTGAATTGGATTGAGGTCTAGGCTTTGACTAGGCCATTCCAAGACTTAAAACACTTGAGTGTTGCTTTAGCAGTATGCTTATGGTCATTGTCCTGCTGGAAGGTGAACCTCCGTCCCAGTCTCAAATCTCTGGAAGACTGAAACAGGTTTCCCTCAAGAATTTCCCTGTATTTAGCGCCATCCATCATTCCTTCAATTCTGACCAGTTTCCCAGTCCCTGCCGATGAAAAACATCCCCACAGCATGATGCTGCCACCACCATGCTTCACTGTGGGGATGGTGTTCTCAGGGTGATGAGAGGTGTTGGGTTTGCACCAGATATAGCATTTTCCTTGATGGCCAAAAAGCTCAATTTTAGTCTCATCTGACCAGAGTACCTTCTTCCATATGTTTGGGGATTCTCCCACATGCCTTTTGGCGAACACCAAACGTGTTTGCTTATTTAAGGGTAGGTAACAACACATCTGCCACACTGATCCTCAACACGGGGGCCCCTCAGGGGTGCGTGCTCAGTCCCCTCCTGTACTCTCTGTTCACCCATGACTGCATGGCCAGGCACGACTCCAACACCATCATTAAGTTTTCCGACGACACAACAGTGGTAGGCCTGGTCACCGACAACGATGAGACAGCCTATAGGGAGGAGGTCAGAGATCTGGCCGTGTGGTGCCAGGACAACAACCTCTCCCTCAACGTGACCAAGACAAAGGAGATGATTGTGGACTACAGGAAAAAAAAGAGGACTGAGCACGCCCCCATTCTCATCGACGGGGCTGTAGTGGAACAGGTTGAGAGCTTCAAGTTCCTTGGTGTCCACATCACCAATGAACTATCATGGTCCAAACACACCAAGACAGTCGTGAAGAGGGCACGACAAAGCCTATTCCCCCTCAGGAGACTAAAAAGATTTGGCATGGGTCCTCAGATCCTCAAAAAATTCTACAGCTGCACCATCGAGAGCATCCTGACTGGTTGCATCACCGCCTGGTATGGCAACTGCTTGGCCTCTGACCGTAAGGCACTACAGAGGGTAGTGCGTACGGCCCAGTACATCACTGGGGCAAAGCTTCCTGCCATCCAGGACCTCTATACCAGGCGGTGTCAGAGGAAGGCCCTCAAAATTGTCAAAGACTCCAGCCACCCTAGTCATAGACTGTTTTCTCTGCTACCGCACGGCAAGCGGTACCGGAGTGCCAAGTCTAGGTCCAAAAGACTTCTCAACAGCTTCTACCCCCAAGCCATAAGACTCCTGAACAGCTAATCATGGCTACCCGGACTATTTGCACTGCCCCCCCACCCCATCCTTTTTACGCTGCTGCTACTCTGTTAAGTATTTATGCATAGTCACTTTAACTCTACCCACATGTACATATTACCTCAACTACCTCAACTAGCCGGTGCCCCCGCACATTGACTCTGCAACGGTACCCCCCTGTATATATAGCCTCCCTACTGTCACTTTATTTTACTTCTGCTCTTTTTTTCTCAACACTTTTTTTGTTGTTGTTTTATTCTTACTTTTTTTGTTTAAAATAAATGCACTGTTGGTTAAGGGCTGTAAGTAAGCATTTCACTGTAATGTCTGCACCTGTTGTATTCGGCGCATGTGACCAATAAAATTTGATTTGATTTGATTTGATTTGACTTATTTATTTCTTTAAGCAATGGCTTTTTTCTGGCCACTCTTCCGTAAAGCCCAGCTCTGTGGAGTGTACGGCTTAAAGTGGTCCTATGGACAGATACTCCAATCTCCGCTGTGGAGCTTTTGCAGCTCCTTCAGAGTTATCTTTGGTCTCTTTGTTGCCTCTCTGATTAATGCCCTCCTTGCCTGGTCCGTGAGTTTTGGTGGGCGGCCCTCTCTTGGCAGGTTTGTTGTGGTGCCATATTCTTTCAATTTGTTAAATAATGGATTTAATGGTGCTCCGTGGGATGTTCAAAGTTTCGGATATGTTTTTATAACCCAACCTTGATCTGTACTTCTCCACAACTTTGTCCCTGACCTGTTTGGAGAGCTCCTTGGTCTTCATAGTGCCGCTTGCTTGGTGGTGCCCCTTGCTTAGTGGTGTTGCAGACTCTGGGGCCTTTCAGAACAGGTGTATATATACTGAGATCATGTGACACTTAGATTGCACACAGGTGGACTTTATCTAACTAATTATGTGACTTCTGAAGGTAATTGGTTGCACCAGATCTTATTTAGGGGCTTCATAGCAAAGGGGGTGAATACATATGCACCACCACTTTTCCTTTATTTATTTTGTAGAATTTTTTGAAACAAGTTATTTTTTTCATTTCACTTCACCAATTTGGACTATTTTGTGTATGTCCATTATATGAAATCCAAATAAAAATCCATTTAAATTACAGCTTGTAATGCATCAAAATAGGAAAAACGCCAAGGGGCATGAATACTTTTGCAAGGCACTGTAGGTCTTTCTTTGCTGCACTTGACCATATGACTGGACAATAATCAAGATAAGATAAAACTAGAGCCTGCAGGACTTGCTTTGTGGAGTGTGGTGTAAAAAAAGCAGAGCATCTCTTTATTACGGACATACCTCTCCCCATCTTTACAACCATTGAAGCTATATGTTTTGGCCACAACAGTTTACAATCTAAGATAACTCCAAGTAATTTAGTCTCCTCAACTTTTTCAACAGCCACACCATTCATTAACAGATTCAGCTGAGGTCTAGGACTTAGAGAATGATTTGTACCAAATACAATCCTCTTAGTTTTATAGATGTTATGGACCAGTTTATTACTGGCCACCCATTGCAAAACAGACTGCAACTCTTTGTTAAGGGTTTCAGTGACTTCATTAGCTGTGGTTGCTGATACGCATATGGTTGAATCATCAGCATACATGGACACATATGCTTTGTTTAATGCCAGTGGCAGGTCATTAGTAAAACTAGAAAAGAGTAGAGGACCTAGAGAGCTGCCCTGAGGTACACCACACTTTCATGTTTGACATTAGAGAAGCTTCTATTAAAGAAAACCTTCTATTAAATACATAGCTGGCAGAGGTTGAAAAGCCATGACATATAAGTTCTCAACAACAGTTTATGGTCAATAATATCAAAGGCTGCACTGAAATCTAACAGTACAGCTCCCATTATCTTCTTCTTATCAATTTCTTTCAACCAATCATCAGTCATTTGTGACAGTGCAGTACATATTGAGTGCTCTTCTCTATAAGCATGCTGAAAGTATGTTGTTAATTTGTTTACAGAGAAATAGCATTGTATTTGTTCAAACACCATTTTTTCCAACAGTTTGCTAAGAGCTGGCAGCAAGCTGATAGGTCTGCTGGTAGAACCAGTAAAGGCCGCTTTACCACTCTTGGGTAGCGGAATGACTTTGGCTTCCCTCCAGGCCTGAGGACAAAGATTTCCTCTAGACTCAGATTAAAGATATGACAGATAGGAGTGGCTATAGAGTCAGCTACCATCCTCAGTAGCTTTCCATCTAAGTTGTCAATGCCAGGTGGTTTGTCATTATTGATCGATAACAATCATTTTTCCACCTCTTCCTATGGTTTTATTACATTATTTGTTTTTTATGCATGAATACGATGGCTCACTGTTCGTTGTTGTCATTTCCTGCCTAAGTTTGCCCACTTTGCCAATGAAGTAATCATTAAAATGATTGGCAACATCAAAATGGTTTTGTGATAAATAAGCCATCTGATTCGATGAAAGATGGAGTTGAATTTGTCTTTCTGCCCATAATTTCATTTTAAAGTACTCTAACGTTTTTTCCATCATTCTTTATACAACGCCAAGAGTGTGCAAAGCTGTCATCAAGGCAAAGGGTGGCTATTTGAAGAATCTCAAATATAAAATATATTTGATTTGTTTAACACTTTTTTGGTTAATACATTATCCACATGTGTTATTTCATAGTTTTGATGTCTTCACTATTATTCTACAATGTAGAAAATAATACAGTGATGCACACACAAACACACACAGACAAGTTAACCCAGAGTACAGTGACACACACACACACACACACACACACACACACACACACACACTCTGAAGTTAACCCCATGCTGTGTGGGCCGTGGTCCCTGACACCATCACTAGGTAGTGCCCTGTCCTGTCACTGAAACTGTACGTCCAGTGAGAATTAAACTAACCAAACAGGTTCAAACATACAAAGTAACCGTTACTATAACAACGTACCGGAGGTCGCATTAGAGGATTAAGCTATAACATTATAGATGGAGAGAGATAGAGAGAGAAAGAAACACAGAGAGAGAGAGAGGAGGGAGAGAGGGGGAGGGGCAGGGTGGGAGAGAGAGAGGGAGAGAGGGGGGGAGAGAGAGAAAGAAACACAGAGAGAGAGAGAGGAGGGAGAGAGAGAGGGGGGAGGGGCAGGGCGGGAGAGAGGGAGAGAGGGGGGGAGAGAGAGAAAGAAACACAGAGAGAGAGAGAGGAGGGAGAGAGAGAGGGGGGAGGGGCAGGGTGGGAGAGAGAGAGGGAGGGGGGGAGAGAGGGAGAGAAACAGAGAGAGAGAGAGAGGAGGGAGACAGAGAGGGGGGAGGGCAGGGCGGGAGAGAGGGAGAGAGGGGGGAGAGAGAGAGGGGGAGGGGCAGGGCGGGAGAGAGGGAGAGAGGGGGGGAGAGAGGGAGAGAAACAGAGAGAGAGAGAGAGGAGGGAGACAGAGAGGAGGGAGGGGCAGGGCGGAGAGAGAGGGAGAGGGGGGAGAGAGGGAGAGAAACAGAGAGAGAGATAGAGAATACCTGACCACTGTGACTGACCCAAACTTAAGGAAAGCTTTGACTATGTACAGACTCAGTGAGCATAGCCTTGCTATTGAGAAAGGCCGCCGTAGGCAGAGAGAAGACAGGCTATGTGCACACTGCCCACAAAATGAGGTGGAAACTGAGCTGCACTTCCTAACCTCCTGCCAAATGTATGACCATATTAGAGACACATATTTCTCTCAGATTACAGCGATCCACAAAGAATTCGAAAACAAACCCCATTTTGATTAACTCCCATATCTACTGGGTGAAATACCACAGTGTGCCATCACAGCAGCAAGACGTGTGACCTGTTGCCACAAGAAAAGGGCAACCAGTGAAGAACAAACACCATTGTAAATACAACCCATATTTATGTTTATTTATTTTCCTTTTGTACTTAACACTATTTACACATTGTTACAACACTACATAGACATACTATGACATTTGAAATGTCTTTATTATTTTGGAACTTCTGATTGTAATGTTTACTGTTAATATTTATTGTCTATTTAACTTTTGTTTTGTCTTTTGTTTATTATCTACTTCACTTGCTTTGGCAATGTTAACATACGTTTTCCCATGCCAATAAAGCCCTTTAATTGAATTGAATTGAATTGAGAGAGACAGGCATTTCTCTCTCTCCCACTGTCTCTCTCCCACTGTCTCTCTCTCTCTCTCTCTCTCTCTCTCTCTCTCTCTCTCTCTCTCTCTCTCTCTCTCTCTCTCTCTCTCTCTCTCTCTCTCTCTCTCTCTCTCTCTCTCTCTCTCTCTCTCTCTCTCCCCCTCTCTCCCTCTCTCTTCTCTCTCTCTGTCTCTATAGTGAGGTTGTTCAGGACAATAGTTTGCTTCTATTCCCCACAACACCAGGTGTTCCAATAGAAATGGGAACATATAATATTTGCTTCTTATTTTTGTAGCAGACTTCAGTCAGAGACATCAGTCTCTATTGCTATA
>NW_028164125.1:0-2500 GCF_964263955.1 Coregonus lavaretus
CTTCTGTCTCTCTCTCCTATCCTTCCCTCTGTCTCTCTCTCTCTAATTTCATTCCCTCTGTATCTCTCTCTCCTATCCTTCATTCTGTCTCTCTCTCCTATCCTTCCCTCTGTCTCTCTCGTTCTGTCTCTCTCTCTCGCTGTCTCTCTGTCTCTCTGTCTCTCTGTCTCTCTGTCTCTCTCTCTCTGTCGCTCTGTCTCTCTGTTTCTCTGTTTCTCTGTCTCTCTGTCTATCTCTCTCTCTGTCTCTCTGTCTCTCTGTCTCTCTGTCTCTCTGTCTCTCTGTTTCTCTGTTTCTCTGTCTCGCTGTCTCTCTGTCTCTCTGTCTCTCTGTTTCTATGTTTCTCTGTCTCTCTGTCTCTGTCTCTGTGTGTGAGTGAGTGATCTATCCATAGCCCGATATGGTCTTGTCACTGAACAGAGGGATATGCCGTGTCCCTGGTGTTTGGGCAGTGGGCAGAGTGTGTGTGTGATGGCTGCATTTACCTTGCTGCAGTTTGCCTTGTGTTTTAGATAAACCCGTAGACATGACACACATACACACACACATGCACATGCACACACACACACACACACACACACACAGTAATCACATGTTCAGTGTTTTGACATTTAATCCCTAACACTCTCAGTAATATGATTTTCCATGACATTGTAATTGGTCTTTATACACACGCACACACAGTGGTGTAGTGGAGGGTATACGCCGTGTACCCACTTATTTTACAGTGAGCATTACTTATACTCAGTTCTTAATCCCCACTGATATGTATCAATGTAGTGTAGTGGAGGTATACGCTGTGTCAATTAGTAGGGCTGATGGAACAGATCGGAATGTTTAGCTTAAAATGTTGATCAACTATTATTTGCAGCAGTGTACACACGGCAGTAGGCCTACGCGTGAATGTTCCAAAATGCAAATTGCGCGAAAACAGCATTCTAAAATGCGCACCGCACTTGCAACCGGTTTCATGGACAGAGATGGAAATATCCATTAGAGGGGGGATTTAAAGATGCACCAACTATCATGGGTTGCTAATATGATTAGGATCATGTCTTTGGCTGCTAGACAATGAAAGAAAGTTGAAAGAAAACCAATAGAACAGGAGAACGCATATGAGGAAGTCTTTAGAAAAAGAATTGCCTCCACGTTTCTATCGTGGGATTTTGGCTATAGGCTACTGTGAAGCAAGACATGCCTGATAATATAAAGTAAAACGTCCAGGTTTCAAACAATTAAAGAACAGGAAAAATATAGCGATGTTAATGATAGGCCTAATTATCTTCTGGTAGATGGAAAGACTTTCCCCAAAAACCTTCTCAGTTAAATGTTAACTGCTACAAAGTAGCCTATGTCTAGCTGGGAGAATGATATCATGATTATTTGCATCAATCCAGTGGCCATTTCTTTTAAAACTCAATCTCATGTGCTACAGAAACACCACCAACCAAACAACAGTGTTAGGTGCCTGCACACTTGAATTAAAGGGTAAGTACACAAAAAAATCTAAATTTCTTAGATTTTTTCCAGACCTCAAAAGTGGTCTCCTGATGTGGTTTAAGCATTGTTATGGACTTAGAACATACAATGTTGTTGTTTTTCTGTGATTTAAAAAAAAATCCGTTTCAATAGTAGGCCTACTATTATCCTACTGCACAGTACAGCTTGGGTTGGCCTGACTGAAGGACCAATATGGGATCGATCATTTTAGGAAATTCAGAGTGTATGTCACTGTTTCTCATAGAAATTTTCACACAGGGCGCCTTTCCTTCGCAGGGCGGCCTTATAGTATGCCCACTTCTCCAGGCAGCACTACACCACTGCGCACACACACACACACACACACACACACACACACACACACACACACACACACACACACACACACACACACACACACACACACACACACACACACTCCTGTTGGTTAATGGCTTGTCTGGCAGAACAGACCTTTATCTCATTTAAACCTCCCTCTTTTCATAGACACAAGACAACAGAGACACCCCAGCCAGAGGGTCTATGAGTGTTTGATTTAAACGCTCTCACACACACACCTCCGATGTGACAGATGACTAGCCCCTTCACCCTGAAACAGAACACACGTGTCACTTTCCTCTTATTGCGTGTGTGTCTGTTTGTGTGTTGTGTGTGTTTGTGTGTGGGTGGGTGTGTTTTGTGTGTGTTTGTGTGTGGGTGGGTGTGTTTGTGTGTGTTTGTGTGTGGGTGAGTGTGTTTTGTGTGTGTGTGTGTGTGTGTGTGTGTGTGTTTTGTGTGTGTGGGTGTTTTGTGTGTGTGTGTGTTGTGTGGACTGGTATGGAACTGGCTCAGTCAGACACTGGAACTGGCTCAGTCAGACACTGGAACTGGCTCAGTCAGACACTGGAACTGGATCAGTCAGACACTGGAACTGGCTCAGTCAGACACTGGAACTGGATCAGTCAGACACTGGAACTGGCTCAGTCAGACACTGGAACTGGCTCAGTCAGACACTGGAACT
>NW_028164125.1:7500-15640 GCF_964263955.1 Coregonus lavaretus
TGCTTGCTCGGATTTCATTGGACACTCTTTGCTCTTGCTGCCGCTGTCTTGGTCCGTGGCCTTGTCCTCTACCACGTTCCCCCACACCTCTCAAACGAGGCCCACGACCACCTCTCAGAAGGGGTGCTTGTCCCCTGCCATTCCTTTGACCAACACGTCTTCCTCGTCTTCCTCCCACCACTGCTTGACCTCTATTGTGACCTGGATCACCTGCCGGCTCCATGTTACAGTACGTATCGCTATGTTGTTGCAAGTGGATCCCAATCAATTCTTTATATACTCGTTCCATAATGTGAACTCAATCATCAGTAACAAGTTGGCAGAATTGGACAAGCAATTACAAGGGCCTTCATCCATACAGTGCAGTACTGTCAATACTGTAAATAGTCTGAAAAGGTGGTACATGGGACCATAGAAACGGTGTATGATAAAGAATGATGATGAAATATTACATCCATAGATAATGTAGTCTAATTGGTTCATGCTCCACGCTAATTTGTCACAATGAATCTCGTTATCTTGAAACTTTCATGATCTAAACATGGAATATTGTTTGTCTGTTTCCATACAACTATGCATTAAGAGTAATGCAACAGTTACTTATCATTTTGAGCAGTTGTATCAATTGATAGTTGGATAATTGTAATGAAATGAATAGACACTCATCTGAAATGTAATGTGTGAATTGCCTTTTGAAATAGTAGTACTTTGATGTTAAGTTGTGTCATATTGAACAGGTGATTTTTGTTAAATGAACAAATGATCTTAGTTTTATGTGTATTGTATCCAAGCAATTGAAAAAAAGTGTTAGAGTTTTGAAAAATGTGCATTTTGATCATTGGTTGTGAGTTTTGTGTCTAGAGTTTTGAAAAATTACGTCAAGGTTCTGAAATTAGTGCCAAAGTGATTGTAAAAAACTGTATTCCAATTCACTGTACACACTGTTTTCGGCATTTTCTCAAATATGAAAGATGTTGTGAATGTTCCCTTTCTCTGCACGCTCAGCTTAATGTTCCTCCTTTCAGTGTAACATCAGAAAGCCGTGTGAAATAATAGGCAGAATAATAATGTGTGTGAGAGCGAGTCATGCGTGTAATCAGTTTAAGGTCAAATTACAGTTTTTCTCGATTGTTTACACACATTTTCTGAAAGCATGCCTCATATTCTCAGAACTCTACACACAAATCAAAAAACACACACACAATGGGCAAAACCCCTCAATTCTCCAGCAAAATGAAACTTTACATTCAAAACAATGTTATTTCTTATCAAAATTGTATTTTGTTTTCAAATGACACACATAAACCATCATATGAATAGACATTTATAAGAACCAGTTGAACACTGATGTGCTCAATGTAAAACACTATGATGAATGGAAAACACTTCTTCTCCATTCATCATAATGACTTAGGCCTTTTTTTGGTTCAGTGTTGCCATTACTACAGACAGTACATACATAAGTGTGTTGTAAAATATTTGAGAATATTGTTTTTATACTCAGAACACACAAATACACGGTAACAAATATATTTCATTTTCCCCACAAAAACAATGTACACAGTGTACATCCCATTCCCAACCAATACACAGTTGCACATACAGTGGTCTACATACAAAACAGAAGAATTTAATGTATACAGTTACAGTAAAAAAAATTAAAATATTTTAATTTTTTTGTGTGTAAACAATTGACAAAAACTGTAAACAGGTAGAAATACTAGTATAGTTACAGTTTTGGGGGGAATGGCATTATATGTGTCTGTGTGTGCAGTAAACAGTTTACAAATCATTAGGAACACCTGCTCTTTCCATGACATAGACTGACCAGGTGAATCCAGGTGAAAGCTATGATCCCACTTCAATCAGTGTAGATGAAGGGGAGGAGACAGGTAAAAAAAATGATTTTTAAGCCTTGAGGCAATTGAGACATGGATTGTGTATGTGTGCCACTCAGAGGGTGAATGGGCAAGACCAGGGCATAAAATTAACACCCGTCAACTGCCAAATGCGGGTAGGTTTAGGTATAGGCGGGTAGGAATGTATATTTCACCAGCCACGTTGGCGGGTATTCCATTTGCAGGGCTCTATAGTGAGAGCATTACATTCGCAAATAGAAAGTTAAAAGTCAAGTATGAGCACATGAAAACTGCTGCAGTAACTGTTTTCAAAGTATTTCTGCTGTTTTGTTTCATAGCTCCTAATTGCACAAAGAAATACGATTCTTATATCCCATCTCACACAGAAACACTGCCTGGCATGGGAGCTGTGCGCACTGAGTGAAGTGCTGATAGATTCATTTTTGGAGGCGCTGCTGTGTAGATGCACAGGCATAAAAGCTGGTCTAATTTACTTGTCAATCTACAAAGTGAGACATTGTCCTCCTGTTTCTTGGCTATTTGCATTGTTTTGTTCACAAGTGTGGTTGTTTTCAACGTTAGTTTGAGTCTGCTTTCCAACTGATAGCGAAGAGACGTCCTAGTCCAAGGTTCCCCAACTGGCGACCTGTGGGCTGAATTTGGCCCGCAGGTGGTTTATTTTTAAATGTCTGTAAAAACACCAGGAAATCAGCGCTCAGTGATTTTATTTTAAGAAATCTGTTCCCAAGTATTCGCAGGCATAATAGACAGACACGTGATCATATACAAATGTAAGCAGAGTTTGAAATTATTATGTTTTTGTCAAACAATATATCTGTTTGGGCTTCTTGCAGTCAATTTGCAGTCTACAAATTATTTGTAAGTATGTTCTGGTCCCCTGACCATCCGCTCTAGAAGAAATTGTCCCGCGGCTGAATCTAGTTGATGATCCCTGTCCTAGTCAGATTCTAAATCTCACACACACATACACAGGTGACAGGACTCGAGTGGCCCTGTTACCACGGTAACCTCCTGCCCTTAAAGGGGCAGCTGAACATTTTGTTTCTGATATTTTGATTATTAAAAGACTCAGGTCACAAAAAATGAAATGAAATTGAGCAGAATACCACATTACTTCTTACTAATACATTAATGTTTTTTTTTGTTGAAACATTACAAAGCATGGTCATCCATTTGTGTTTTTTGCCATAATTATTTTGGCTGGTAAAAAATCTGAGTGGTTTATCTGCCTGCCACAATGGCTGGTGGACCAAAAAGTACATTTTAGACCCTGGGCAGGACAAAATATTTCAGTGCCTTTGAACGGGGTATGATAGTAGGTGCCAGGCGCACCGGTTTGAGTGTGTCAAGAATTGCAACACTGCTGGGTTTTTCACGCTCAACAGTTTCCGTGTGTAGGGCCTCCCGAGTGACACAGCGGTCTAAGGCACTGTATCGCAGTGCTTGAGGCGTCACTACAGACCTGGGTTCGATCCCAGGCTGTGTCACAGCCAGCCGTGACCGGGAGACCCATGAGGTGGTGCACAATTGGCCCAGCGTCGTCCGGGTTAGGGGAGGGTTTGGCCGGCCGGGATGTGCTTGTCCCATCATGCTCTAGCGACTCCTTGTGGCGGGTGGGGCGCCTGCAAGCTGACTTCGATTGCCAGCTGGACGGTGTTTCCTCCAACACTTAACCCGGTGCGGCTGGCTTCCGGGTCAAAGCGAGCAGTGTGTCAAGAAGCAGTGCGGCTTGGCAGGTTTGTGTTTCAGAGGACGCATGGCTCTCGAACTTCGCCTCACCCGAGTCCGTAGCGGAGTTGCAGCGATGGGACATGACTGTAACTACCAATTGGGGAGAAAACGGGGTAAAAGTATAAATAAATAAACAGTTTCCCGTGTGTATCAAGAATGGTCCACCACCCAAAGCACATCCAGTCAATTTGACACAACTGTGGGAAGCATTGGAGTCAACATGGGCCAGCATCCCTGTGGAACGCTTTCGACACCTTGTAGAGTCCATGCCCTGACGAACTGAGGCGGTTCTGAGGGCAAAAGGGAAGTTGTTCCTAATGTTTTTTACACTCAGTGTACGGTATGTGTGTGTGTGTGTGTACAGCCTCTCACTCTGAGTCAGTGTGTGTGTATGCCTGCTATGCCTGGCTAAGCAGCTTTCCAGGACCAAAAACCAAACTTCCTCTAGCAGTTAGAGTTGTACTGCAGAAACATTTAATGATTTGATAGTTTACTCTCATGCCGTTGATCCTCTGATTCCGTGCTAATATATGCATTTTACATTTTATTCATTTAGCAGACACTCTTAACCAAAGCGACTTACAGGAGCAATTAGGGTTAAGTGCCTTGCTCAAGGGCACATTGACAGATTTTTAACCAAGTCTGCTCAGAGATTTGAACCAGCGACCTTTTAGCGCTCTTAACCGCTAGGCTACCTGCTGCCCTATATTCTTATATATGCTAATATAATGGAGTTACTTACCGTAAACACAATTGACAGCTAGCTTGAAATGTCGTGGATGGGGCTATCGAATAGATATTTTTCGATAGATCCAACGGTTGGTACGTTGTCAAGGAGGGCAGTCACGTTTGTTTGCGAGCAGAGGATCACTGGTTCAAGCCAGAATGGGGACAGGGACAGTGGAGCAAGCTGTCCTATTAGCAGTTCACTGATGTCCGATTCACTAATGTGAAAATACCCCCATCATTCAGTGCTTGATGTGCGAATTAATGAAGGAATGAAGGAATGGATGAATTAATTAATGAATGCAAACTCTGGATGCTGCTGATATTTTGGGTGTTGTGTTATTTTTTCTCTGTGAGACAGTGTACTGTACTGCCTGAGTTCCAGGCTGTACCCTACTGGGATCTGAATAGTAAGATGGAATTTCCAGCATTCAGAGATACTAAGGATTAACAGAAGAATAGAGAAGAGAAAGAGAGATAGAGAGGAGGAGGAGATAGGGATAGAAGAGAAGAGAGTTGTGGGGTAGAGAGGAGGTTGGAGAGAGAGGGAGGGGGAGAGAGAGGGAGGGGGAGAGAGAGAGGAGGGGAGAGAGAGGGAGGGGGAGAGAGAGTAGGGAGTGAGAGAGGGAGGGGGAGAGATAATCAGGGGAAAAGGAAGACAACATTTCTCTCTTTGAGAAGACTTTACATAAACCCTGTTATCTCCTTAAGCCCCAGCACACACACACAGACAAGTTCTCCAGGCGGTCCCTGTGGCTGAGAGAGAGGGAGGAAGGGCAACAGAGGCAGAGAGAAAAGAAGGGTGAGAGAGAAAGAAAGAGAAGAGTAAAATAGAGAGCTCATCTTCATGCTGTAGGAGGTTGTTATTGCCGTGTGTTTCCATGGAGACAGCAAGTTTCTAGCGCTGTTATTCTGGCCCTTGCTCACTTAGGGCGATGATTGTGTGTGTGTGTGTGTGTGTGTGTGTGTGTGTGTGTGTGTGTGTGTGTGTGTGTGTGTGTGTGTGTGTGTGTGTGTGTGTGTGTGTGTGTGTGCGCGCGCGTATGCGTATGCGTATGCGTGTGTGTGTGTGTGTGTGTGTGTGTGTGTGTGTGTGTGTGTGTGTGTGTACCGTAGATGTCGGTCTGAATGCATGTGGTTGAAAATGGCACTATCTCCCCATGTAGCTGAGACACTGGCGAACCATGAGGTGAGCCGGTCATATGGCTCATTCACCCAGACTGTGTGTTGTGTGTTTTGTGTGTGTATGTGTGTTTGCAGTCTCAATGAGAATGGAGGCGGGAAACGGGAGCGAGGCGAAAGAGGGGTGAGCGGTGGAGAAAGAGAGAGATTGAGAGAGGAAAAAGCAGGCATGATTCAGCAATTTCTTCAATTGAAAACTCTTTTAAATGAAAACCCCCATCAACAAAATAGGAAATATTAATGTTGCTGGTCGGCAGAGTGATGTTGTGATGAGAACATAGAAAATGGTAATGTTGCTGGTCGGCAGAGTGGTGTTGTGATGAGAACATAGAACATGGTAATGTTGCTGGTTGGCAGAGTGATGTTTGTGATGAGAACATAGAAAATGGTAATGTTGCTGGTCGGCAGAGTGATGTTGTTATGAGAACATAGAAAATGGTAATGTTGTTGGTCGGCAGAGTGATGTTGTGAATGAGAACATAGAAAATGTTAATGTTGCTGGTCGGCAGAGTGATGTTGTTATGAGAACATAGAAAATGGTAATGTTGTTGGTCGGCAGAGTGATGTTGTTATGAGAACATAGAAAATGGTATGTTGCTGGTCAGCAGAGTGATGTTGTGATGAGAACATAGAAAATTGTAATGTCGCTGATCGGCAGATTGATGTGATGAGAACATAGAAAATGACAATGTTGCTGGTCGGCAGAGTGATGTGATGAGAACATAGAAAATGGTAATGTTGCTGGTGGGCAGAGTGATGTTGTGATGAGAACATAGAAAATGGTAATGTTGCTGGTCGGCAGAGTGATGTTGTGATGAGAACATAGAAAATGGTAATGTCGCTGGTCGGCAGAGTGATGTTGTGTTGAGAACATAGAAAATTGAAATGTCGCTGATCGGCAGATTGAATGTGATGAGAACATAGAAAATGACAATGTTGCTGGTCGGCAGAGTGATGTTGTGATGAGAACATAGAAAATGGTAATGTTGCTGGTTGGCAGAGTGATGTTGTGATGAGAACAAAGAAAATGGTAATGTTGCTGGTCGGCAAAGTGATGTGATGAGAACATAGTAAATGGTAATGTCGCTGGTGGGCAGAGTGATGTTGTGATGAGAACGAAGGAGAGATAAACAGGGAAGAGGAGGAGATTGGAGTGACAGGTTGCTGCTCAGAGTGAGAAAACTATTCTCTACACGCACACTGAACATCAGCCCAGACTTGAATGATGGGTAGTGAAGGAGGAAATCACCCGTTTTCTAATGTCTGGTGGCGACTGCCACTTTGCTACAAGCTGACTTAGTCACACACACACACACACACACACACACACACACACACACACGCTGGTTACGTCACACTCAATCTGTGTCACCCTGGGGTGAGTGCCACACAGACAAACAGGCAATGACATCATCCCAGTCAGTATGGAGTGGTCTGGTCAAATAAAGACAATTTCCTCCTCAGCCACAGAGACTACTGACTGACTGACCCTCTGTCTCCTCCTCAGCCACAGAGACTACTGACTGACTGACCCTCTGTCTCCTCCTCAGCCACAGAGACTACTGACTGACTGACCCTCTGTCTCCTCCTCAGCCACAGAGACTACTGACTGACTGACCCTCTGTCTCCTCCTCAGCCACAGAGACTACTGACTGACTGACCCTCTGTCTCCTCCTCAGCCACAGAGACTACTGACTGACTGACCCTCTGTCTCCTCCTCAGCCACAGAGACTACTGACTGACTGACCCTCTGTCTGTTCCTTAGACACTACTGACTGACTGACTGACTGACTGACTGTTCCTCAGCCACAGAGACTACTACTGACTGACTGACCCTCTGTCTGTTTCTTAGACACTACTGACTGACTGACTGACTGACTGACTGTTCCTCAGCCACAGAGACTACTACTAACTGACTGACTGTCTGTTTCTTAGACACTACTGACTGACTGACTGACTGACTGTTCCTCAGCCACAGAGACTACTACTAACTGACCCTCTGTCTGTTTCTTAGACTACTACTGACTGACTGTCTGTTTCTTAGACACTACTACTAACTGACTGACTGACTGATCTTCAGCCACAGACACAATGACGCATCAACTCCACAGTACAAAAGTCTGTTTTCTGTTGTGCAGAAAACTATAAATCTTTCTCTCTCTCTCTCTCTCTCTCTCTTCCTCTCTCTCTCTCTCTCTCTCTCTCTCTCTTCTCTCTCTCTCTCTCTCTCTCTCTCTCTCTCTCTCTCTCTCTCTTCCTCTTTCTCTCTCTCTCTCTCTCTCTCTCTTCCTCTTTCTCTCTCTCTCTTCCTCTCTCTCTCTCTCTCTCTCTCTCTCTCTCTTCCTCTTTCTCTCTCTCTCTCTCTTCCTCTTTCTCTCTCTCTCTCTCTCTCTCTCTCTCTCTCTCTCTCTCTCATCCTCTTTCTCTCTCTCTCTTCCTCTCTCTCTCTCTCTCTCTTCCTCTCTCTCTCTCTCTCTCTTCCTCTCTCTCTCTCTCTCTCTCACTCTCTCTTCATCTGTATCTCTTCCTCTCTCTCTCTCTCTCTCTCTCTCTCTCTCTCTCTCCTCCTCTCTCTCTCTCTCTCTCTCTCTCTCTCTCTCTCTTCCTCTCGTCCTGTCTCT
>NW_028164124.1:0-58337 GCF_964263955.1 Coregonus lavaretus
TGTGACACAAGTCAAATAGTCGCTCCTGAGGCAACACACATTCCGCAACAGAGCATTCCCAAATAAACGATGCCAGAAAGCGGTCCTGAGGTTTGGACTCTGGCCTCACCCGAGACCTTTAAGGATCTCTCTCTCTGCCATTTCAGTCTTTCTCCAATGATGTGTCATGTTCTAATTTGGCTTTTATTGAAAGGCTCTTTACATGAAGAGGTTCTAAAGATGCCTTGTGCTGCACGCCTCATCTTAATGTATTTTTCAACCCCAGATGCACCTAATACAGAGTCCATGAACTGGATGTTGTTGTCTTGACTGAGAGACAGACAGTTTGCACAATTTCGACAGCCGGAGAGAGACTGTGTTGCTACGTTCAAAATGGCACACTAGTCCCTATATTGTGCGCTAATTCTGACCAGTGCCAATTGGGAATAGGGTGCCATTTTGGACTTAACTTGGGATTGTTTAGTCAGAGACGTCGTCAACGTCAGGTCTTATACCTGGAACAGTCAACCAGCCAGTCAACCATCGATGTGACAGACGGGTCTCTAGCGCTGGCCTTGTCAACCCAGTTTCTGTCACATCGCATCCATCTTAAAGGGCCCAGGGTACGGCATGCTGCGCTTAGATAAACATTGACAGGACCAAACTACACAGCACCATCCACAGTGACATTCATACAGCACCATCCACAGTGACATTCATACAGCGCCATCCACAGTGACATTCATACAGCACCATCCACAGTGACATTCATACAGCGCCATCCACAGTGACATTCATACAGCACCATCCACAGTGACATTCATACAGCGCCATCCACAGTGACATTCATACAGCACCATCCACAGTGACATTCATACAGCGCCATCCACAGTGACATTCATACAGCACCATCCACAGTGACATTCATACAGCACCATCCACAGTGACATTCATACAGCACCATTCACAGTGACATTCATACAGCGCCATCCACAGTGACATTCATACAGCGCCATCCACAGTGACATTCATACAGCGCCATCCACAGTGACATTCATACAGCGCCATCCACAGTGACATTCATACAGCACCATCCACAGTGACATTCATACAGCACCATCCACAGTGACATTCATACAGCACCATCCACAGTGACATTCATACAGCACCATCCACAGTGACATTCATACAGCACCATCCACAGTGACATTCATACAGCGCCATCCACAGTGACATTCATACAGCGCCATCCACAGTGACATTCATACAGCGCCATCCACAGTGACATTCATACAGCGCCATCCACAGTGACATTCATACAGCACCATCCACAGTGACATTCATACAGCGCTGCACAGCGACATTGACAGTGAGTAACACCAATGCAACAATGCAAGTCAGACCCCCTCCTTCCCTTTTTGTTAGCACCTGAAGCTGGGTGCTAGGTGGGGTCTGAGGCTAGGCGCTGGGTAGGGTAACTTCAGGGCAGCGCTGACGTCTAGCGTAAGGCCATGGATCGGTAGGTGAGGGCCAAACGCCACACCAACAGATTCTGCATCAATACCTTTTAGAGATTTGTCCGCAATCTGCATGCTCATGCCAAACAATGTAGCTGTGTTCATGTATAATAATAATAATAATAATACATTTTATTTTAAGCGCTATTCAAGACACCCAAAGTCACTTTACATACACAAGATAATCAGCAGGATAAAAATAATATGCCATTTAGCAGACGCTTTTATCCAAAGCGACTTACAGTAATGTGTGCATACATTTTTACGTATGGGTGGTCCCGGGGATCGAACCCACGACTCTGGCGTTACAAGCGCCATGCTCTACCAATTGAGCTACAGAGGATAAGTAGCAATAAAATCATACATTTTAAAATAAGTATATAAAATTACACTAAACATTAGGACAGACTAACCAGGGAAGTGAACTACACAGGGTATAAAAGTGAAGACAACAGAGAATACGGGTACGCCTGTATGAAGAGGTGTGTCTTTAGTGTGTACTTGAATATGTTTATGGATTTTGAGGTTCTGACATGGAGATGGAGGGAGTTCCAGAGTTCGGAGGCTGCACTGTTAAAAAGCCCAGTCTCCCATGGAGCGGAGCCTGGTGTGAGGGATGGTGAGGAGGCCCGTGTCAGAGGAGCGCAGTGAACAGGTCGGAGTATAGGGGTGCAGGAGGTCAGTAAGGTATGTGGGCACCAGTCCATTGAGTGCTTTGTAGGTGATCAAGAGTAGTTGGAAGATGAACCTGTATTGAACTGGGAGCCAGTGGAGTTTGAGGGTGGAGGTGATGTGGTCCCAAAGTCTGGTGTGCGTGTTAGAGTTTTGAATGTGTTGACGTCTGTCAAGTGTTTTGGTGGGGAGTTCGTAGGAATGGCATTGCAGTAGTCCAGGTGTGATAAAACAATGGGGTCAATGAGGGTTTCAGCAGTGAGGTCAGAGAGAGTATGTTTTGTGGTAGTGTTTGATTGGTTTTGAATGAATTGAATGAATTCCACAGTTAAATCAGTTACGTTGAAATAACTTCTGGGGCATTAAGTAGGCTAAAGTAGGCCTAATTCTACCTCTGTCTGGCCCCTCTAGCCAGGGTATTAAACCACATGTAGTGTATTTAGGTCAGACTCCAGAGGATTTAGTGAGTGGTGAGCTACTGGACTGGTGCAAACATACATTGGTCATAATGACTATTTTGTTGAGTTATGTGTAGAGTTATGATAATCGCCCATGGCAACAGCGCGAAAAGCTTTAGAAGGAATTTAAAGGAGAGAGTGTGGGCTTTAGCTGCTTTTAAATACATATGGATATGTTTGTCGATTTAAACTTTGCGTCATCCAAAAGGCTGTAAAGAAAAATCCCTCATTTTCTTTCTTACAGCTTTTTTCTCTGACTGTATGTATTTAACAGCTTACATTGGTAAAGACGTACTCTTGTTTTTTTCTCTCTCTCTCTCTGATTGAAACGACAAGATGAAGATGTCAGAACACACACACTGTCTGTTGTCTCTGGGCTGGAGCGGGTGCATTCAGAGAGATGGGAGACCACACATGCTATGTCAATGTTTACTGGAATAATTAGACACAATGGTGAGGCCAATAACAGGAGAGGAGAGCAGCAGCAACCTGAGCTCCCTCATCCTCTCTCTCTCTCTCTCGTGTGTGTGTGTGTGTGTGTGTGTGTGTGTGTGTGTGTGTGTGTGTGTGTGTGTGTGTGTGTGTGTGTGTGTGTGTGTGTGTGTGTGTGTGTGTGTGTGTGTGTGTGTGTGTGTGTGTGTGTGTGTGTGTGTGTGTGTGTGTGTGTGTGTGTGTGTGTGTGAGCAACAAAAGCCATTCACAGAGTAGACTCAGAGATCCAGGGGCTTGCTGCAGGAGCAACTGTACACTTAGCCCAGGGGAACACGCACAAGATCTAGGAGCAGTGAAATGGATTGGATGGATTCTATAGAGCCTTGCTTCAATAGCCTGGTCTGTCATGCTAGTGGCGACTTACACGACTCACAGGGACACTGATGTCACCTCGAAAGCCTTTTAAGCATCACAAGTGTCTAGGATACTTCACCCTGGCCCTAGCTAAGCGAACGCATGGCGCTAGCTTAGGGGCCTCCTTAACTAAAGGATATCCGGGGGCCGGTATGTGGAGACCAGAGAGCCTGGAGATTCCTGGGCTCACTGAGTGGATGAGCGCTAGGCTAGCCTGGTGGGTATTTACCAAATAGGACCATATTCACTATGGGCCCTGGTCAAAAGGAGTGCACTATAGAATAGGGTGCCATTTGGGAGGCAGCCTTGGTGTTCAGTCAGAGGTCACTTTCAGAGGGACCAGACCAGACAACTGTTAATCCAAGGATTGGATTAACAGGACATTGTCTTTGACTGGGAAGCTGTTTGAAGAGACGAGGCGTGGCCAACCTGGCCCACTCAGTGGGGGTCTATGCAAAGCCACGGGACGTTGTTTTGAGTAGGGGGTGCTGACCGAAAATTGGGGGGGGGGGAATCACCTTTATAATAAAGCATTACATCCATCTATGCAGACTAACAATAAAATACAATTCCTAAAGTGGTGAGTAGCCTAAGCATAGGACAAGATTCAGTAACAGTATTACTGCAGCCTAGTGTTGTCACGATTCCAGATTTTTGACTTCGATACCAGGTTTAGTATCACGATACTCGATACCAAAACGATACCAAATCAAAAGTTTCACAGTGAATGTGCATAAGGGTCAGGTGTGTCAGCCTTTTCTGGCTCATAGTGCTGCGCATCTACGTCTTCAGGCGGCGAAGGGTGGAGAATGTGCTCTCGAGGTCGCAACAGAGATCAGAAGACAAAGGCCCTGTTTGATTAGGGTTTCTACTTCTCTGAAGAGACCTCGTTTGTGGGTGAAGTTGGGCCAGAGTTGAAGCAACCTCTGGGAGAGTGCTGCATGCGGTATTTTTTGTGATGTCTCCCAACATGTGGTGTTGAAGCAGCAGGCGACCTGTGTCTAGGCTGCATGGGGAGGTGAAGGGAGTTAAGGGACTGTGCATCTAGTTGAGCAGCTTCCCTTTGCTGCGTAAATGATGGTTTTCTCTTGTCTTGCTGATATCTCTACCCCTTCTGGGTAGAATATTCTCTCCACTTCTGATTGCACCAGATCCACAGCTTCAAAGAACTCGTATCTCCACCTGAGATCTCCCGCTTCGGGTGCCACCACTTCGGTCTCCATTGTGTGGCGATAGCAGGCATCAATTGGGACTGCTGTGATTGCAGCTCTTTTGGTTGGCTAGTACCAGGATTGAAGAAATCCGAAATTATTTTCTTTTTGATATTTCGATTTTTAGATTAACCTTGATCTTGTGAATGCTAACTGCAAACCTACAGGAAGGAATGAACCGGAAACATTCAACCTTGCGGTAGTGCATTGTCAATGATTGGTTGTAGCTTACAGTTTGAAGCTTATTATTTATATTTATACGATTATTTGTTATATCTCATGGTTTTTCTCTCCCCTACCCCAATTCCATTATTATTATTTATATCAATATTAACCTTTTCACACGTCTGTTTCTAAATATCTCTAACGGTCGCCCCAGCGTGAGTTGTTTTATGCACGTGATGTCAGAATGCACTCACTGTTCCAAAATGTGATTGTTACGCAACAGGACAGTTAACACGTGCTGCCTGCTAATTATCTATAGGTTGTTTCAACTTGTCAATTTCTAATTATTTTCTAACAACAGTTTGAATTGAGGTGTGTTCCGTCTTCTCATTAATTCACATAGAAGTAGACCATTTCGGGCCTCCCGAGTGGCGCAGTGGTCTAAGGCACTGCATTGCAGTGCTAGCTGTGCCACTAGAGGTCCTGGTTCGAGTCCAGGCTCTGTCGCAGCCGGCCGCGACCGGGAGACCCATGGGGCGACGCATAATTGGCCCAGCGTCGTCCAGGGTAGGGGAGGGTTTGGCCGGCAGGGATGTTCTTGTCCCATCGCGCACTAGCGACCCCTGTGGCGGGCCGGGCGCAGTGCACGCTGACTCGGTCGCCAGGGGTACGTGTTTCCTCCGACACATCGGTGCGGCTAGGTTGGGTTGTGTTTCGGAGGACGCACGACTCTTGACCTTCGCCTCTCCCGTGTCCGTACGGGAGTTGCAGCGATGGAACAAGACTGTAACTACCAATTGGATACCATGAAAAAGGGGGTAAAATACCCCCCCCCCCCCCCCCCCCCCAAAAAAAAATAAAAATAAAATAAAAGAAGTAGCCCAGTGTTGTGGACAATTTATGATTGAGACTTTACTGAGCCGGACAAACTTCTCCCGCAGATCAAGTATGCAGATATTTGCGCAGTCTTGCACGAACTGGCACATTTTCTGGCTGGCGCTCGAATTGCCTTCATTGTTGTTTTCCTTACAAATAATAACTTTGGACATGTGTAGAGTTCCTATCAAAGTAAGTGCCTTCTCTTCTGTATATCGTGTTGTCCTTTCTACTGTAGCATACTGTATGTATGGAGCATAATGTATTTACAGTTTTATTCACGTTTTCAAGTACTGGTGACAAATCATGCATTCCGATTATTGCATAGATTTGTAATAGACACCTATGATGTGTGTAAAATGCTTTTTTGAAGGTTGTACTGATTTATAATGAGCTAATGCTAAGCTATTTGCCAGCTATGTGTGGCGCCATGTTTGTTGACATTATACAATGCATTCATGTCACGTAAACGTCTGTCAGAACAAAGATGTTATGAGGTGAAGGAATGGTTATTTTGGAAGTGAATGAAGGGAAGTGAATGATCATAGACGACACACCCCCTTCAACATACATACTGCAAACAGACCAAACTCATCTTGTCTCCTCTTATTACTTTTGATTTCTAGAAAGTGTTTTATTCAATTATTTCAATCAATGGTGAGCTCACCCGTGATGTGATGAATTATAAATAGTAATTGCTATTAGCTAATTCATATTGTGGTTTCTGTCAGCCAAATATGACCGCTTGTGTTACGTCAATCTTTCCTCAGATAGCGCTAGGACTAATGTAGCCTACATTTTCCAGATATACATTTATATTTTACATTTTAGTCATTTAGCAGATGCTCTTATCCAGAGCGACTTACAGTTAGTGAATACATATCTTTTTATACTGGCCCCCCGTGGGAATCGAACCCACAACCCTGGCGTTGCAAACGCCATGCTCTATCAACTGAGCTACATCCCTGCCGGCCATTCCCTCCCCTACCCTGGACGACGCTGGGCCAATTGTGCGCCGCCCATGAGTCTCCCGGTCGCGGCCGGCTGCGACAGAGCCTGGATTCGAACCAGGATCTCTAGTGGCACAGCTAGAACTGCGATGCAGTGCCTTAGACCACTGCGCCACTCAGGAGCTCTATTATATTAAATGAGTCCATATCCGGCCATAGGAAATCTAATATTCGGAGTAATCCCAATATCATATATGTCTAAAAGACACATCTGGGTTCAGAATTTGTCAGGATATGGTGCATATCTACAAAATTCAAAAAATATTCTATATTCTCTAGAATATCAAAAAACTTTCATGTAAAGATATCCCCTGACCCTTTTCGCCTCGTGTATTCTGTATGACAATACCATATCTGCTGTAGTCTACATCCATACATTTCTATCTAAGTAGCCTAAGCCTGTAGTGTGTTGAGTGGGCGACTGTACCATCGTTCATTCACCACAACACCACCACGACACGGCAGCAGGCCTGGTCTGGTTTGTCCACTAGCGTGGCATCCATCTTGCAAGGGGACACCACAGCACTATGGGATGCATTATGAGAAGCATACACACTGTATGTCCCCAGGAGGGTGGAGGTCACCACTGTCAGTGGCACCTGTCCCTTCCACTCAGCCCCAACGCTGGCACAGATGTATCTACATTCTGTCCTCTTGGGAAAGTAGGGAAGTTCAGTGGAATCATAATCACCTCTCGCAATTTGGAATTTTAACTATGAGAACAATGAATAGTGTAAATCTCAGAGAGAACTGCTTTGTGGTTTATGTGTGGTGCTGCATATACAGTTGAAGTTGAAAGTTTACATACACTTAGGTTGGAGTCATTAAAACTTGTTTTTCAACCACTCCACAAATGTATTGTTAACAAACTATAGTTTTGGCAAGTCGGTTAGGACATCTACTTTGTGCATGACACAAATAATTTTTCCAACAATTGTTTACAGACAGATTATTTCACTTATAATTCACTGTATCACATTTCCAGTGGGTCAGAAGTTTACATGCACTAAGTTGACTGTGCCTTTAAACAGAAGCTTCTGATAGGCTAATTGACATCATTTGAGTCAGTTGGAGGTGTACCTGTGGATGTATTTCAAGGCCTACCTTCAAACTCAGTGCCTCTTTGCTTGACATCATGGGAAAATCAAAAGAAATCAGCCAAGACCTCAGAAAAAAATGGTAGACCTCCACAAGTCTTGTTCATCCTTGGGAGCAATTTCCAAACGCCTGAGGGTACCACGTTCATCTGTACAAACAATAGTACGGAAGTATAAACACCATGGGACCACGCAGCCGTCATACCGCTCAGGAAGGAGACGCGTTCTGTCTCCTAGAGATTAACGTACTTTGGTGCGAAAAGTGCAAATCAATCCCAGAACAACAGCAAAGGACCTTGTGAAGATGCTGGAGGAAACAAGTACAAAAGTATCTATATCCACATATAGTCCTATATCGACATAACCTGAAAGGCTGCTCAGCAAGGAAGAAGCCACTGCTCCAAAACCGCCATAAAAAAGCCAGACTACGGTTTGCAACTGCACATGGGGACAAAGATCTACTTTTTGGAGAAATGTCCTCTGGTCTGATGAAACAAAAATAGAACTTTGGCCATAATGACCATTGTTATGTTTGGAGGAAAAAGGGGGGCTTGCAAGCCATCCCAACCGTGAAGCACGGGGGTGGCAGCATTATGCTGTGGGGGTACTTTGCTGCTGGAGGGACTGGTGCACTTCACAAAATAGATGGCATCATGAGGAAGTAAAATTATGTGGATATATTGAAGCAACATCTCAAGACATCAGTCAGGAAGTTTAAGCTTGGTCGCAAATGGGTCTTCCAAATGGACAATGACCCCAAGCATACTTCCAAAGTTGTGGCAAAATGGCTTAAGGACAACAAAGTCAAGGTATTGGAGTGGCCATCACAAAGCCCTGACCTCAATCCTATAGAACATTTGTGGGCAGAACTGAAAAAGCGTGTGCGAGCAAGGAGGCCTACGAACCTGACTCAGTTACACCAGCTCTGTCAGGAGGAATGTGCCAAAATTCACCCAACTTATTGTGGGAAGCTTGTGGGAGGCTACCTGAAACGTTTGACCCAAGTTAAACAATTTAAAGGCAATGCTACCAAATACTAATTGAGTGTATGTAAACTTCTGACACACTAGGAATGTGATGAAAGAAATAAAAGCTGAAATAAATCATTTTCTCTACTATTATTCTGTCTTAGATCGTAACTGACCTAAGACAGGGATTTGTGAAAAACAGAGTTTAAATGTATTTGGCTGAGGTGTATGTAAACGTCCGACTTCAACTGTATACAATATAGATACGTTTACTTATTCAAATTTCTATGTGATCGGCATTCACTTAGGCATCATTCAGATATATCCAGACTTCATATTCATACATGCGTCTTTACATCTCAAGCACAAACTGGTTTAGATAGAAATATGATTTCAGTGTGAAGTTTAAAGGCATGGCCCTCCAGGAATATTCTGTCATTTAACTCTCAGCCCTTTACATTTATTATTGTTCTGTTTTGTTTGTCACAGGCTGATCTTCTCTCTCTCCTTTTACCCGGAAGGCCGCTTTAGTTTTTCTTTCCGCAGCGCAGTCCCCCTACCCACTCCTTTTTTTTCATTCTTCGATTCGCTCTCTCCTCTGTTATGCTCTCTCGCGCTTCACTTTCTTCTTAGCTCTCCCTCTGTCTCATTCTCTCTCTTTCTCTTCCCTCCCCGCGTCTGCAGTTCTGTTCTGTTCTGGCAGCAATGTGTTCCTCATCACAGCTTGTGTTTCCTCTTATCTTCACTTCCTTTATCAGTGGCGGCACACATGCCCACCATAGCGGGGGGGTGGGGGGGGGTGGAGATGCTATCTGCAGCTGGAGAATTAAGTCCACCACTGGGCTCCAGGATCCAACGGTGGCTGACGTGGCCAGGGGAGGGCTAACCAGAGGGGCCTGTATAGGGCCAGAACGTGGTGGTGGGGGTAAGGTAAAATGAGGCGCACAGGAAGGATGTTGTATTTAAGAAGAGGTCACCAGAGAGAGACCGTTCCTTTCTCCTTTGTCCTCCACAGACACATTCTCAGTTCCTTACCTGTGTTGCTGTGTTATGATGCTTATAATGTGTGTATCGATTGGAGACAAAAACAAGCAGAATGGTATTGCACCAACACCTTGGATTAATCCAGAGAGAAAGCGAGAGAGTGAGGGGAGAACGAGTGACTGTGGAACACAAGGAAGGGCGGGAGGGAGGCAGGGAGGCAACGGGGGAACGTACCAAAGCACAGGGAACACAAAAGCCTAAAATGATATCGCTGGTGGATATCAGGATGCTTGGGATGCCTGGGATGGCTGCTGTACACTTTGGGCTTTGTCTTTTCCGTGATGAATAGAATGAATAGAGGCCTCTGTGGCAGTGATGACAGCCAGGCAGGCAGGCAGGCAGCCTGGTCCGGGATGGGCCGGGCCACTGAGACACTGGGGCCAGGAGGACCATAGAAATATAATTATGTATATAAGTTCAATCAATATGGCTGCCCATCCACCTGTTACCCACCAGTTGACTTCAATAGGGATACCGGTTCTAGGGACTCTATTTCTATGGCCAAGACGAGGGAGGACATGTAGCAGCGCTCATAGGGGCAGGGAGGCGTACTCACAGCTAGGGGATGGTGGATGGTGGCTGCATGCTGGACCCGCTGCCTGCCTACAAAAGACAGTGTTCTCTGTTCTGTTGTTGTGACACGCCAGGTACAAACATCAGCCAAGACCAGAGGGGGATACTACGAAGGAAGCAACTCAGGGTTTTCTAAAGCTAGGCAGCTTCAGTTAGCTGATGGGTTTGCAGAAGATAGCCCTATTTGGTAAAAGACCAAGTCCATATTATGGAAAGAACAGCTCAAATAAGCAAAGAGAAATGACAGTCCATCATTACTTTAAGACATGAAGGTCAGTCAACACAGAACATTTCAAGAACTTTGAAAGTTTGATCAAGTGCAGTTGCAAAAACCTTCAAGAGCTATGATAAAACTCGCTCTCATGAGGACCGCCTCAGGAACGGAAGACCCAGAGTTACCTCTGCTGCAGAGGATAAGTTCATTAGAGTTACCAGCCTCAGAAATCGCAGCCCAAATAAATGCTTTGCAGAGTTCAAGTAACAGACACATCTCAACTTCAACTGTTCAGAGGGGACTGTGTGAATCAGGCCTTCATTACATTTACATTTTAGTCATTTAGCAGACGCTCTTATCCAGAGCGACTTACAGTTAGTGAATGCATACATGTTTTTTATTTTATTTTTTATACTGGCCCCCCGTGGGAAACGAACCCACATCCCTGCCGTCCAAACCCTCCCCTACCTTGGATGACGCTGGACCAATTGTGCACCGCCCATGGGTCTCCCGGTCGCGGCCGGCTGCGACAGAGCCTGGACTCAAACCAGGATCTCTAGTGGCACAGCGAGCACTGCGATGCAGTGCCTTAGACCACTGCGCCACTCGGGAGTCATGGTCGAATTGCTGCAAAGAAACCACTACTAAAGGACACCAATAATAAGAAGAGACTTGCTTGGGCCAAGAAACACGAGCAATGGACATTAGACCGGTGGAAATGTGTCCTTTGGTCTGTAGTCCAAATTGGAGATTTTTGGTACCAACCGCCGTGTCTTTGTGAGATGTGGTGTGGGTGAACGGATGATCTCTGCATGTGTATTTCACACTGTAAAAGCATGGAGGATAAAATAAACGAAATAGAGCTAAGCACAGGCATAATCCTAGAGGAAAACTTGGTCCAGTCTGCTTTTCAACAGACACTGGGAGACATTCACCTTTCAGCAGGACAATAACCTAAAACACAAGGCCAAATATACACTGGAGTTGCTTACCAAGACGACATTAAATGTTCGTGAGTGGCGTAGTTACAGTTTTGACTTAAATCGGCATGAAAATCTATGGCAAGACTTGAAAATGGCTGTCTAGCAATGATCAACAACCAACTTGACAGAGTTATATATATTGTACAATACTGGTGTGCAAAGTTCTTAGACTTACCCAGAAAGACTCACAGCTATAATCACTGCCAAAGGTGACTCTAACATGTATTGACTCAGGGGTGTGAATATTTATGTAAATGAGATATTTCTGTATTTTATTTTCATATTTTTCTGTATTTCTGAAAACAAGTTTTCATTATGGGGTATTGTGTGTAGATGGGTGAGGAAAAAATATATTTCATCAATTTTGAGTTCAAGCTGTAACACAACAAAATGTGGAATAAGTCGAGGGGTATGTATACTTTGAAGGCACTGTAGCTTATGGCCTATATGGTTCAACCTAGATTTGGGCCTATATGGTTCAACCTAGCTTTGGGCCTATATGGTTTAACCTAGCTTTGGGCCGGCCTATATGGTTCAACCTAGCTTTGGGTCTATATGGTTCAACCTAGCTTTGGGCCTATATGGTTCAACCTAGCTTTGGTTGAACCATAGACAGAGAGTCAGGCCCCTAAGGACACATCCCACCGTCTCCAACCATGCTATCATGCTCACCTAGTCAAGTGCAAACAGCTGGTTTAAGGGGGAAGGGAGCCAGTGAACCATCATGGCCGTCAAGCTGTTTCATCACTACAAATGTTCCTCCAACTCAGCTCAGTGCAACTGGCAAAGAAGAATGCGAGGAAAATGCCGAGAAGCTCACTGGACTGGGTGACTCGACGCTAACGTGCTAGCTAACGCTCACCACTGGGGATTCTAATGGCGGTCGGTGGCGACCAGGGCTCTTTCCTTTTTTAATTATTAATGAAACAAGGAAAAGCTGTAAACTGCTCTGGGAGAAGGGGAGGAAGATGATGTGTCCAGCTCACACGATCGGTGGAGAGGAAGAATCCCTCTCAATTTCAATTTCCCTCTCTCACATTACTCTCTCTCACTTCTGCTAAGTTTCTCTCACTTTTCCTCATCCATCCACTGAGACAATAGCATAGCCAGAAATGTGTTGGTGGGTGGCTTACCTGGTTAAATAAAGGTGAAAAAATAAATAAACATTTGCAGTTATACAGCTCAGACACACAGGTAGGATTGTCAAACGTTTACCTGCCGACAGTACTTAGCACATCTGAACAGAGTTAGGAGTCAATCTCTTTTTGTGTTCACACAGCAAAGACCTTGAAGGTCGTCAGCCACTCAGCCTTGTTAAAATACTCCAAACCAGAAGGTGGCAGTAGCGTTGTTTGGCAATGCATATCTGTGGGTATTGCTTATGGTCTATATTCCAAGCTATCTGCGCCAATGTTGCTATTTTGTAGAAAACCCTTGTTGATATTAGCCTGATGGCCACAGCTAGATAACTACCAAGATGACGAATAAACAATTTAATTAACTCTCCATAATCCCATACTGCCAGTGCCAGCCCATAGCCAAATGTTTAGCTAGTTAGCTAACATTAGCATATTTGCTAGCTAACAGTTAGCACAACATAGCTAGCTAAGGACACTGCACTAACTCGGCATGGAAACTAGCTAATCATTGTGATTTAATTATAATGTCAATACTAGCTACAGTGGTTAGCTAACTTGGAGGAAGTATTTAGTGTTGTGTGCATTGCGTCTGTGCACTTAGCTAGCTACCATCCCATAGCCTACATTGCATATGAAGTGTGACTGGCTCATCCATGGCTGTACGGAGACAATGCCCTTTTTTTCAAGTGGTTAGCCACTAACAAGCATTGCGATTCTACAAGTAGAATCGTTAGTTTTTTTTGCTACCGGGTCGGCACGCAGCATGTACCGCTTTTGTTCTAGCAAGAGAAGGAACCTCCCACTGTGATAAGTATCTATCGGCAGTGCGATTCTGTGTGTTTCATGCTATATATCTAGTCTCATGCTATTCTACACATTTTGACATGAGGCTGATGCTATTCTACACATTTCGATATGAGGCTGAGAGAGAATTTTGCATTTTTAAAGCTAAAATATAGGTGTTGACGGTGATAGGCACTGGATTATGAGCAGTCATTCCAGTGCACTGCTCACTATCAATTCTATCTGATGGTATTTGCATGTTTTAAAGACAAATAATGTCCCGTTTGGAACACTGACAAGTAAAGAGCATTAAAAAATATATATGTTATTACGCGGCTGAATGAAGAGACTCTTTGATCCAGCTGCACTTTCCCAGATGGGATACCGGTCAATGCCCTTGGCCTAATGGTCTCCATTTTTAAATCACTCTTGGGCTCTTTTCTTAATTCATATTTCCGCAATTCCTGGCATGCTATCTCCTCGCCTCCTTTTCAACCATGTTGGAAGAATAGGTTTAAAGTCCCAAGAAATCAAGGAAAGATACATTGAGAAAGAGAGCTTCCCGACTCTAAAGTGATTTATGCAGACAGCTGTCGTTCGTTCGCTGCCATCCAGGGTTGTATTCATTAGGCACCAAATGGAAGAAAACTGACAGTCCCTCCCTGTTTATCTAAACTTGTTCAATACGTTTTCATTTTCCATTGCTAAACGCTTTGCTACGGTGTGCCCTAATGAATATAACCCAGGTTTCCTGGCTTGTAGTTAAAATGGAAATAGGTACGGTATGTAAAAACGAGAGCTTCTCTGCTGCTCATTGGGTTGCACGGAGACATACTGTAGCTGTGGTCCTTCATTGGCATTCATGATGTTCAGAGTTTAGTATTCATCTTCAAGGTGTCCTCAGAGGGTCGTATGGAAATCAGACATCTTGTGGATCTGAGGGTTTCTCTCTGGCAGCAGTCCTGACCTCTAACCTCTGACCTCAGCAATGCTCTGCTGCCTCTCTGCATCTAAGAGAAGAGACACACCGCAAAGACGACCTGCTAAAAGCAGCTGGTGGCGTGGCTGTCCAATCGCCTCTGACCAGAACATCTGCCATAATTTTCTTCGTTTACCGACGATTATGTTGAATCGACACCCAGCAGGTGATCGCAGACACTCCGCGGCCACGCTCTCTGTTTTTAACCATTCATCGGTCTGGATGTTGTGAAATGACAATGGTTCAGACAAGTGCCAGTAATAGCTTCTCACTATACTCACCACTGCACTGCAAAATCTATTCCTCCATTTGACAAATGGCTGCCTTTTTTGTATTGACTTTTGTATCGACATTGAACAGTTCAGTTCAATCACAGAGAAGTGGAGGAGAGCTGCTCTGAGAGAGACAGTTGGCGGATGATGATAATGTTAGACACTCGAGGGATAGAAAGGCTTGAATGTAGGAGAAATACTCAACTGTATATTTGTTGACATATGGGTTGCCAAATCTACACATTCCTGCATGGTTCTCGCTCTGGATGCATTATATGATCTCGTCCTGCATAAATTCACTGAGCATATTACTGCCCTCTGCTCCGTCCTCTGTTTTTTTTAAATCTCCTGATGCAGGCTGTTTGTGTTAGGGACAGGAGAGCCATAGCTATTTTTTTTTAAACGCTTTGGTGTAAATATGTGACCGACATGGAGCAGCAGCAGTGAGTCACAGTCCTTACTTTCTGTCTGAAGCTGGGCCAAATGCCCCAAAGGTTACAGCCAGCTAAGTGATTTCTTGTTTCTAATAAAAAAAACAAATCAAATAACGTGGATCCCTGGAGGTTTACAACACCGGAGTCATGAACTCTCAGAGCAGATAAACCAACTCGCCTCGAACTCTCTAAATATCCTCCTCCCGTAAAAAAGGCATGGAGGAGGGGTGCGTCCCAAATGGCACCCTATTCCCCCCCCCATAGGACTCTGGTCAAAAGTAGTGCACTATATAGGGAATATGGTGACATTTGGGACAACCAAAGAGTCTCTCCCTGGCTCTGTCAGGCAGCTCCTAACGCTGGCAGTGCAGTGCGGACAGATAGAGAGCGGGAAGGGGGAAGGAACAATACTGCGTTTGTGCACTGCTCTGCGCTCGACCTGCTGCTAAACAAATATTGGGAGGAATTCTGGTTGGTGAGTGGCCTTGCCCCTCGGCCCAGGCCAGGGCTGGCCCATCCCACAGCTACTTCAGAAACTAACTGCCCTGGCCTGGCCCGTCAAAAGAGCACATCACCTTTTTATAGAGGGACTATATGGTAATGGAATTTCCACACTAATTAAATTGACTTTTCTCTCCCGTTGCTGCCCTCATGTAGACTATTTTACTGTCTTCCTGTATGGCAGTAAGTAGGGAAACATTATGTTGGTCAGTGGCAAAGGTATGCATGTTTTACTTTCTGCTGGGAGGTGTGTGTGTGTAGACTTGGCAGTCCAGCTGGTCCCACTATATCTGCCTGTTTGTCCCTGATGTTAGGGGATATTTTGAACAGAGAAGATGATCATGTTTTTAAACCTTACCTCAAGATGAACTTCCCCTAGCCTGAACAATACATCTGTTTACAAGAATTTGGTGTTTTTCATTTTTCCCCCAGTCTTTTTAAAATCTCAATCTCCTCGAGTAGTTGGTTTCTAAAATCTCGTGAAATCCTGAAAATCAAAACCACTTAAGAAGAGGAGAATCTAAAACCATAATCCATATCCCTCTCTAATGTTCACACAGTGGAATGTCAAAATGTATGAGTTACATCCTCAGGCATGGTGGGTATGAGGTGACATTGCTGAGATGAGGGGGATAGAGTTGCACCGCCACACAGATCTACACCCAGGGGGGCAGAGAGGGAGCGAGAGAACGGACTGTGTAACAGATACTACCCAGAGGGCGATGAACATGCCAGCAGGAATACCCCCTCCAGCAGGAATACTCTTTCACAGAACACACTCACTTCATTTTGGGGGGGGGGGGGGGGGTTATCAGTGTTCCCTCTAAACCCTTCCGCCTGTGTTCCCTCCAAACCCCATTTTTTCCCCCCCTCCTTACACATTCACTGTTTACCCACATGCTCTCTCTCTTTCCCTCTACCTCTCTCTACCCCTGCTTCTTTCCCCTCTCATCTTGCTTCATTCCTCTCTCTCGATACCTGCTCTGCTGCTGTGTTTTGTGCTTGTGGTGGTGCAAAAAGCTCTCCCTCTCACTCCATCTCTCTGTCTCCACTACTGTTTGAGCACAGTGGGGGAGACTGAGTGGTAGCTTTGAGTCTCCCAGGGTCTTTTGATAGTGTCTGTTTGGTGACCATCAGTTTGTCCTGCCCCACCAGAGTTATTTTTCTCTCAGTAGGTTTTGCCTGTTGTCGATTGTGGGTCCGTTGATCATGTTGGGCTACAGATGAACTGCCCTTTTGGTCCATTTCTTGTTTCACACCCTTTTGATTCTCTTCTATGAAAAAAAGGTTTGTGTTGAGCTTGGCTGCAAATGTCAACATTAGCAAAAAGACATCATATCTGTATGCAGCATCTATCCTCTATGGTGAAAGTAGCTGAGATGGGAAAAGTTGTATTTATTTACCTGGTGTTGAGACAGATGTTGCTAGTTGCCACTAGCCTGGTCCTAGATCTGTTTGTGCTTTTGCCTACTCAATTGTCATTGCCATGCCATGTTTGGCATGATATTTCCATAAGGAGTTGGCAAGAGAGCAGAAATTGAATATATAATCACCCCTTATTCAGAAATGGTGTCTTCCTGTGATTTAGGCTAATAATCCTCAGAGCATATTTTCAGTTTTAGTAAATCCTCACATTCACGTAGTTAGCTGTTTATTTTGTTGTCCAAAGGGAAGCTGCTCTTACCAAGTGATCCAGAATGTTCAGAAGCATCAGGAATCTCCCTTTATTTATAAATGCCTGACCACAACCAACCAACCACAACCCTTCTGAATGTCAGTTTAGGTCATTTTCTCCCCCCACAAAGGCCCAGGCCTCCAAGTCCATCAAGCAGAGAAAATCTGATGTAATAGGTTTAAGAAAATCTCTAAGGGGAGTCAAACCTACCCCCTCCCGCTGTCCAAAATCCACCCCCCCCCCCCCCCCCCCCCCCTTTCCCCGCTACCCACCTCCCAAAACCACTCGGAATCTCGTCTTCGGTCATCACCCAAATATGGCCGCTCTGAGCACCCAATTACAGCAGGGTCATAGAGAGCTCTAGCTGAACATTCACTAAAGAAAGGCTTAGTTATAACCTTTAGATGAAACAGTTTGCCAAAAAAAGTTCCGTTTCTGATTCAGTGGTTTGCGCTTGGGATGGGGAGGGATGGGCAAAGGACGGAGATGGAGGGAGGGGGGAAGGAGAATAAAGAAATCCCAGCCTTGGCACACGGGTTCTCTGTGCGGCACGGCAAGCGCTAAGTACAAAAGAAACCTGCAACGCCTCCAGATTCCTCCTAGTCAAGTATCAAAGACATGAGTCCCGTCCCAAATGGCACCCTATACCCTAATATAGTAGTCCCCTGTAGCTCAGTTGGTAGAGCATGGCGCTTGCAACGCCAGGGTTGTGGGTTCGTTTCCCACGGGGGGCCGGTATGAAAATGTATGCACTCACTTAACTGTAAGTCGCTCTGGATAAGAGCGTCTGCTAAATGACTAAAATGTAAAATGTATAGTCCCTATGGGGGTTGGTCAAAGGTAGTGCACTATATAGGGAATAGGGTGCCGTTTGGGACGGTGTCTTGCTTTGCTTCAGAACAAGAGACAAGTTGGTAAGATAGGTTCACTGGCTCCCTCCCTCGCCCCTAACACACACACACACACACACACACACACACACACTGAACCCAGCACAGCCTCGGCTGGGTGCTGCCAGTTAATCTCTCAGATAGCATTTTTCTCTCTTTCTTTTCCCTCCCTCTTTCTTTTTCTTCTTGGGGGGATATCGGTATTACTGTGTAGCGGTGAATGGAGCGACTTGTCTAACCTGATCACTGGGGAGAATAAGAGAGCGAATGGAGGGAGAGGCCCAAATGGAACCATATGACCTATTTGGTGCGTTACTTTTGATCAGGGGTCATATAGGGAATAGGGTGCCATTTGCAAGCAGATAGATCTATGGTCTAGGTCTCAGCGGTAACCCCCTATCCCTGTTGGCAGATAAGATGATTCCTTGTTTAGTTTCACCTTTCATATCTGAGATTTGCCCCCTCTATAACTCACCAGATCTCATGAAAATAAACTACACTTTCTGTGGCTTAGGTAATGGTTCCATGGTTTGTTTCAAAGATCCCTTAATGCTTGAATAGTTTGCTTGGCAATACAAAGGGACTCTGTTGCCTTCTATGTCTCTGACGTTTGGTAGTATTTTCGGAAACACAAAATTGGTTGAAAGCCTTGTCGATATTCCAATGCTGTAAATGGTGCAGCTTTATTGTAAACTCCTGCCGCTGCCCTAGGACTAGACTGCACGTTAGGCATCCTATAATGGCGCCGGAGGAGATGGCTGCCGTTTTACAGGCTCCTAACCAATTGGGCTATTGTGTGTTTATTTTTATTTTGTACATAATGTTTCTGCAACTGTCTCTTATGACCGAAAAGAGCTTCTGGATATCCAGACAGCGATTACTCACCTCGTACTGGACGAAGATGTTTTCTTTAACGAGTCGGACGCGAAGGATTTACTTCAGACACCCGACAAGGCCCAAATCCCTGTCATTCGCAGGAGAAAGAGACTGAGATATTGGGGAGGTAGGTCGGGGTGCCTTGTAAGGATCCAACGGCGAGTGGGTAATCTGCCTCTACCATCAGTCCTATTAGCCAACAGGACATTTAAAAAGGGTAATATCTTATGTTTCATGGAGTTGTGGCTGAATTACGACATGGATAACATACTGCATTGGCAAGATAGAACAGCCGCCTCCGGTAAGACAAGGGGTGGTGGTCTGTGTATATTTGTAAACAACAGCTGGTGCACGAAATCTAATATTAAGGAATTCTCTAGGTTTTGCTCGCCTGAGGTAGAGTATCTCATGATAAGCTGTAGACCACACTATTTACCAAGAGAGTTTTCATTTATATTTTTCGTAGCTGTCTATTTACCACCACAAACCGATGCTGGCACTAAGACCGCACTCAATGAGCTGTATAAAGCCATAAGGAAACAGAAAACGCTGATATTGGCCGGGCACTTTAATGCAGGGAAACTTAAATCCGTTTTATCTCATTTCTACCAGCATGTTAAATGTACAACCAGAGGGGGAAAAAACCCTAGACCACCTTTACTCCACACACAGAGACACATACAAAGCTCTCCCTTTGGCAAATCTGACCGTAACTCTATCCTCCTGATTCCTCCTTACAAGAAAAAAAACTAAAGCAGGAAGCACCAGTGACCCGGTCAATAAAGAAGTGGTTAGATGACGCAGATGCTAAGCTACAGGACGGTTTTGCTAGCACAGACTGGAATATGTTCCGGGATTCTTCCGATGGCATTGAGGAGTACACCACATCAGTCACTGGCTTCATCAATCAGTGCATCGATGACATCGTCCCTACAGTGACCGTACCTACCCCAACCAGAAGGCATGGATTACAGGCAACATCTGCACTGAGCTAAAGGGTAGACCTGGACTTCCTGACGGGCCACCCCCAGGTGGTACGGGTAGGTTACAACACATCTGCCACGCTGATCCTCAACACGGGGGCCACTCAGGGGTGCGTGCTCAGTCCCCTCCTGTACTCCCTGTTCACACATGACTGCATGGCCAGGCACGACTCCAACACCATTAAGTTTGCCGACGACACAGCAGTGGTAGGCCTGATCACCGACAACGATGAGACAGCCTATAGGGAGGAGGTCAGAGACCTGGCCGTGTGGTGCCCGGATAATAACCTCTCCCTCAACGTGATCAAGACAAAGGAGATGATTGTGGACTACAGGGAAAAAAAAGAGGACCGAGCACACCCCCATTCTCATCGACAGGGCTGTAGTGGAACAGGTTGAGAGCTTCAAGTTCCTTGGTGTCCACATCACCAACAACCTATCATGGTCCAAACACACCAAGACAGTCGTGAAGAGGGCACGACAAAGCCTATTCCCCTCAGGAGACAGAAAATATTTGGCATGGGGTCCTCAGATCCTCAAAAAGTTATACAGCTACACCATCGAGAACATCCTGACTGGTGGCAACTGCTCGGCCTCCGACCGCAAGGCACTACAGAGGGTAGTGCGTACGGCCCAGTACATCACTGGGGCCAAACTTCCTGCCATCCAGGACCTCTATACCAGGAAGGTGTCGGAGGAAGGCCCTAAAAAATGTCAGACTCCAGCCACCCTAGTCATAGACTGTTCTCTCTGCTACCGCACGGCAAGCGGTACCGGAGCGCCAAGTCTAGGTCCAAAAGGCTTCTTAACAGCTTCTACCCCCAAGCCATAAGACTCCTGAACAGCTAATCAAATGGCTACCCGGACTATTTGAATTCCCCCCCCCCCCCCCTCTTTTACGCTGCTTCTACTCTCTGTTTATTATCTATGCATAGATGTACATATTACCTCGACTAACCTGTGCCCCCGCACATTGACTCTGTACCGGTACTCCCTGTATATAGCCTCCCTACTGTTATTTTACTGCTGCTCTTTTAATTTTTTTTTTTTTTTTATTTATCTATTTTTTACTTTACACTTACTTTTCTTAACTGCATTGTTGGTTAAGGGCTTGTAAGTAAGCATTTCACTGTAAGGTCTACACCTGTTGTATTCGGCGCATGTGACAAATAACATTTGATTTGATAAGCTCATAAACATTGTGACATAGTACACACACCCATAGGTGGGGGCAAGGAGTATCCAAGGCAGTGATATGTTGTTATTAATTCAGAATAAGTTGTCTTCTGGTTGCAATATGGAAGAGGAGACAAGCCAAGCCATGGCTGAGGGTTTTTATAATGCAGTCTCCCAACACGCGCACACACACACACACACACACACACACACACACACACACACACACACACACACACACATTGGCCCACTCCAGCCCCTCTAACCCCCTCCAGCCATGGCAGAGAGACAGAAGTCTCTGGTTTGAAGTGTTTCCAAATAGCTTCCGGTGCTACTGTGCATGTCGTCCAAGGTCCTTCCCTCAAGGAATATAACTAGAGACCTGAAAGGGCCTGTACTACGGCTCTCCTGGCTCTGGCTCTCTGGCTCCGGATAGACCTGCTTCCCATTCGCTCTCACTCTTGCTCTCTCTCTCTCGCTCGATGTCTCTCTCGCTCGCTCGCTCTCTTGCTCGCTCTCTTTCATCTCTCTCTCTCTCTCTCTCTCTCTCTCTCTCTCTCTCTCTCTCTCTCTCTCTCTCTCTCTCTCTCTCTCTCTCTCTCTCTCTCTCTCTCTCTCTCTCTCTCTCTCTCTCTCTCTCTCTCTCTCTCTCTCTCTCTCTCTCTCTCTCTCTCTCTCTCTCTCTCTCTCTCTCTCTCTCTCTCTCTCTCCGTTATTCCCAGGAAATAGCCTGGGTTTTGTTTATTCTCATTTCCTCTGGAATATCATTAGACGGAGTCAGAGTGCCTCGCGTCCCAAAGTTCCTCTTGGATCAGGGCTTTCCTCCCGACCGCCTCCTAACCGTTTCCTTTCCAGGTCGTCTTGAAAGGTGATAGCACCGCAGCCACCGCGCCGTGGCCCGCCGCCATTCACAGAAATGAGAGAGAGCGTGGAAGGAAGGAGAGAGAGAATAGAAATAGGGAGGAAACTGAGCCAGGAAGGTGTCTGTAGTTTCAACAGGAAGAGAGAGAGATTATCTATTTAACTTGTTTTGGCAATGTAAACATATGTTTCCCATGCCAATAAAGCCCTTGGAATTGAATTGAATTGAGAGAGAGCGAGCAGGGGAGAGGGAGAGTGTTTGCGAGAGAGAGTAGTGTCGTACTGTTCTTTCCTTTGTGTTTTTCTTTTATGTCTGTATATTTGAAAGTATCGTAGGGGTTAATTGCTGGTGACATTAAATGAGTTCCAATTGTGGTCCGTCTGTCCGTACCCCTCTCTCCCTCTTTCTCCCTCTCTCTCCCTCCTTCTCTCACGAGGGTCAGCGTGACCTCGACCGTATGACCCAGAAGTGATGTAGGCGAGAACTTCCTTGCAGTGTTGAATGAGCACCAGTTAGTGCTTCCTAAAGACAACAAGACCAAGGCGGACGAAACCTGAGCCCAGTGATAATACCACTTGCCTCCCCTCCCTCTACCCCTGCATCACCTCTCTCGCCGCCTCCATCCATCCCACCTCTGCCTCTCCCTCCTGCCTTCACCATCTGCCTTTCCCACTGCCAAGGGGACAGGACAGGGGTAGCCCTCCCCCTGCTCCCCTCTCAGGGGTAGCCCTCGCCCCTGCTCAAACACGGGCCAAAGGAAGTGCACAACATTTAGTTAAACATTTATGCTTGACTGGTGCATGGCCGGCATATGAATGTATGTGGGTGAGGACTCATTGTGTCCGTTTGGATTGTGTTAAAAACATAACTCCCTGAGCTGGTGTGGTGAGTCACATGGGAGACTCTACTAGATCCTACTAGCTTCTGTAAATATACTACATCAGAACCCAGCACCTAGTCTTGCCTAGCCTCTGTAAACAGACTACATTAGAGCCAATGAGGACTGGAGTTGGTCAGGTGCTCACCACTACCTTGTTCTATGAGTTGTTTAACACCATCTAAAATATGATGACTACTGGCACCTACAGTGCCTTCAGAAAGTATTAATGCCCCTTGACTTATTCCACATTTTGATGTGTTACAGCCTGAATTACAAATGGGTGAAATATTTTCTCCATCTACACACAATACCCCGTAATGACAAAGTGAAAACATGTTGTTAGACATTTTTGCAAATGTATTGAAAATTAAATCCAGACATCTCATTTACATAAGTATTCACACCCCTAAGTAAATACTATGTAGAAGCACCTTTTGGTAGCTATTACAGTTTTGAGTTGTCTTGGGTATGTCTGTATCGGCTTTGCACATCTGGATTTGGGGATTTTCACCCATTCTTCCTTTCAGATTTTCTCAAGCTCTGTTGAGTTAGATGGGGAGCAGCAATCTTCAAGTCTTTCCACCGATCTTCAATGGGATTCAAATATGGGCTTTGGCTGGGCCATTCAAGGACGTTCACATTCTTGTTCTGAAGCCATTCCAGCGTTTCTTTGCCTGTATGCTTGGGGTCATTGTCCTGTTGGAACGTAAATCTTCACCCCAATCTAAGGTCGTTTGCACTCTGAAGCAGGTTCTCATCAAGGACTTGCCTCTATTTGGCTGCTTCATTTATGTTTTCACTTTGTCCTTATGGGGTATTGTGGGATGGTTAAGAAAATCTATTTAATCCATTTTGAATTCAGGCTGTAAAACAACAAAATGTGGATAAGTCAAGGGGTATGAGTACCTTCTGAAGGCACTGTAAATATAAAGAGTACGGGTAGGCACCTAGAACGAGTACTTCCACCTATTCCAGTCGACTTCAAGCACGAATCAGAGTCCAGCACATAGCCTCTGTCAAACACTCAGTAGTAGGTACATATGGCTGTGTTTGTGTAGTTGTTGAGAATGTCACGGTCTGTGCTGTCTGGGGTGGTGCAGAGAAGCGATGTATGAAGAGGGGATGAGGGGTAGGGAGGGTATGGATCTGATGGCGTGACCTTTAAACAGAGCCCTGGCTGCCTGCCTCCTCTGAGAAGGGTCTGGATTAGAGTAGTCTTCTACCTCCAGCTGCTATACAGTACTCTTAACAGCCTGTGGAGACCATGACACGCACACAGAGTAGTGTATACACACACACACAAAGGGAAGGCCAACAAGTCTGGTTTGATTGAGGTTTCTAAATAAGCCACTTTGTGATTGATGAATTTAGTAGAGGACACTTTGATGTCAGAGAGGAGTTTGCATAATCAGCAGGTGGCTTTGGTCATCTAGAACGCTATGGGCCCTGGTCAAAAGTAGTGCACTATAAAGACAATGGGTTGCCATTTTGGACGCAGACCTAAAGAGAGGTGTGTGTGTGTGTGTGTGTGTGTGTGTGTGTGTGTGTGTGTGTGTGTGTGTGTGTGTAAAATCTCAATCATGATGTAGGGTAGGGGATCTGTGGCATTTGCCGCTGACAGACGACGCGCTTGGCTAACGTTTGATCTCTGCATGGTACAATTCTCTCTCTCTCTCTCTCTCTCTCTCTCTCTCTCTCTCTCTCTCTCTCTCTCTCTCTCTCTCTCTCTCTCTCTCTCTCTCTCTCTCTCTCTCTCTCTCTCTCTCTCTCTCTCTCTCTCTCTCTCCATTCAGATATTGAAACGTCAAAGAAGATTGACTGCACTTGAATGGAATAAAAGTTGCCTATTGAAACTGGTGGATTTATTTTGATAGCGACAATTACTAGCATGAGTGAGATTTGCCGGAATAACCTTTGTTCAATAAAATAATGTATTTTCGGAGGCTGTCATGTCCGCCTTCAGAAAGATCCACAGTGAGACAAGAGAGGAGAAGAGGATGCAGATGAAGGGATTAGAGTTCTCTTTGGGATTTCTTATTTGTTAGGTGTTGTTTACACTGTTCAGAAAACAACAACTTTTTAATCTAATACCTGTTTGGCAGTGGCACACGCACGCAGCGTGTAGCTCAGTTGGTAGAGCATGGCGCTTGCAACGCCAGGGTTGTGGGATCGATTCCCATGGGGGACTAGTAGGGGAAAAGAGTAGGTAAAATGTATGCACTCACTGCTGTAAATCGCTCTGGATAAGAGCGTCTGCTAAATTACTAAAATGTAAATGTAAGTATTACCCACCTTCTCCTTCTTTTTAGGATTATTATTATTATTATTATTATTAAGTACTATAGTAGCCTATATGTACAGTGGGGAGAACAAGTATTTGATACACTGCCGATTTTGCAGGTTTTCCTACTTACAAAGCATGTAGAGGTCTGTAATTTTTATCATAGGTACACTTCAACTGTGAATCTAAAACAAAAATCCAGAAAATCACATTGTATGATTTTTAAGTAATGAATTTGCATTTTATTGCATGACATAAGTATTTGATACATCAGAAAAGCAGAACTTAATATTTGGTACAGAAACATTGTTTGCAATTACAGCGATCATACGTTTCCTGTAGGTCTTGACCATGTTTGCGCACACTGCAGCAGGGATTTTGGCCCACTCCTCCATACAGACCTTCTCCAGATCCTTCAGGTTTCGGGGCTGTCGCTGGGCAATACGGACTTTCAGCTCCCTCCAAAGATTTTCTATTGGGTTCAGGTCTGGAGACTGGCTAGGCCACTCCAGGACCTTGAGATGCTTCTTACGGAGCCACTCCTTAGTTGCCCTGGCTGTGTGTTTCGGGTCGTTGTCATGCTGGAAGACCCAGCCACGACCCATCTTCAATGCTCTTACTGAGGGAAGGAGGTTGTTGGCCAAGATCTCGCGATACATGGCCCCATCCATCCTCCCCTCAATACGGTGCAGTCGTCCTGTCCCTTTTGCAGAAAAGCATCCCCAAAGAATGATGTTTCCACCTCCATGCTTCACGGTTGGGATGGTGTTCTTGGGGTTGTACTCATCCTTCTTCTTCCTCCAAACACGGCGAGTGGAGTTTAGACCAAAAGCTAAATTTTTGTCTCATCAGACCACATGACCTTCTCCCATTCCTCCTCTGGATCATCCAGATGGTCATTGGCAAACTTCGGACGGGCCTGGACATGCGCTGGCTTGAGCAGGGGGACCTTGCGTGCGCTGCAGGATTTTAATCCATGACGGCGTAGTGTGTTACTAATGGTTTTCTTTGAGACTGTGGTCCCAGCTCTCTTCAGGTCATTGACCAGGTCCTGCCGTGTAGTTCTGGGCTGATCCCTCACCTTCCTCATGATCATTGATGCCCCACGAGGTGAGATCTTGCATGGAGCCCCAGACCGAGGGTGATTGACCGTCATCTTGAACTTCTTCCATTTTCTAATAATTGCGCCAACAGTTGTTGCCTTCTCACCAAGCTGCTTGCCTATTGTCCTGTAGCCCATCCCAGCCTTGTGCAGGTCTACAATTGTATCCCTGATGTCCTTACACAGCTCTCTGGTCTTGGCCATTGTGGAGAGGTTGGAGTCTGTTTGATTGAGTGTGTGGACAGGTGTCTTTTATACAGGTAACGAGTTCAAACAGGTGCAGTTAATACATGTAATGAGTGGAGAACAGGAGGGCTTCTTAAAGAAAAACTAACAGGTCTGTGAGAGCCGGAATTCTTACTGGTTGGTAGGTGATCAAATACTTATGTCATGCAATAAAATGCAAATTAATTACTTAAAAGCCATACAAAGTGTTTTAGATTCAGTCTCTCACAGTTGAAGTGTACCTATGATAAGAATTACAGACCTCTACATGCTTTGTAAGTAGGAAAACCTGCAAAATCGGCAGTGTATCAAATACTTGTTCTCCCCACTGTATAAGTCAGTCTGTCATGCCTTTAAATACAATCAAGCTTTTTATTTCGAAAATAAAATAATAAATGAAATGTTCTGGCTAATTAGGCTATGGCCTAAGTATTAAGACAACAAAACAGAACACAACAGAAGAACATGTCAATAACATAACAAATGGAGTCTTGAATAATTAAATAATAAACAAATGAAATGTTCTGGATATTATTAGCTATAGGCTGACCAATGGCCTAAATATTAAGACAACAGAACACAAAAGAAGAACACGTATTTTAGGAGAGGTCCAGCAGGGAGCCCTATGCCCTGTACTCCAAGGATAGCTGGTGGTCATCTCTTGCCGCTGGCAAGCTGACATCAAATAGAAATTGAATAACTGATATGAATGATTTACTATAAAATGACATTAACCAACTTATTTATCTTCAGCTGGTTAAACTTGGGCCAGAGAAATGTTGCCACCTTGTGTAGGTCTTTGATGTCCACCTTCCTCACTAACCATTCACTGTGTCGTTGTCGCACAACAGCCTGGCAGTGATGCTTTAGTCTCTCTGACCATAGACACAAGATTCAGAGAGGGGTATTTGTCTCCCTCCAGTTCCTTCTGTGCGTCATAAAACATCTTGAGGAACTCCAGGAGAAACTGCAGGTAATCAGGGGCGATTTGATTTTCTTTACTCTCTCACTTTCTCCAAGGGCCTCCAGCTTTTCGTGCACTTAGTGGCACACGTTCTGGACAGACTTCAGGGTCAGGTACACTGTGCTAAATCTTGTGTCCCCCATCCGAAGCAGGGTCTTAGAGTTGGGCAGCCAGTCCAGACTGCTAGACATACTTGATAGAGGGCACATCATAAACTTTCAAAACCAGTGCATGGAAAAACAAGGTTGCCCACATGGAAATGCCCACATTGAAGGCTACATAACATGATATTAATTATATTTCTATAATGCATTGTTGGTATGACATGGTTGGGCATATATAAAGCACAAATTAATTAGGATAAAATGTCGTATTTTTTGTAAAAAAAAATAAAAGAATACTTATCATATAGCCTACCTGACCAGTGACTTTGCTGCGGTTAGGGTTTCAGCGATGTCAGGCACATCATTGGCCAGTACTAATCTGTCAAGGCCATGACGTAGCACCATATTTAGAACGTGGTACTGACAGTCCAGCTTCTGATATGGCCGAAGGGCAAGAACGATGTTGGAGCCCTGGTCAGTCACCCAAACAATGATGCTCAGTGACATAGCGTCGAGGCCAAATTGTCACGAGCAGCTTCACCCAATTCCCGCTATTCTCCCCAGTTTGAGTCTTTAGCTGGAAACACAGCCATGGTCAGGTTTCTTCCAATTAACTGGATCTCTTTTTAGTTATGAAATGACATGTTGTCGTCAGATAATTAAGCTTCTGATAGTCATCAGTCCACATGTCTGTCGTCATCCCCACTATGCCCTCTTTCAGGATATCGTTTACCTTATCTGTAAATTCTTCTTTTGTGTTCTGCCATACTCTTTCAAATGGCAGAGACGGTGTTGTGGCTGGGTAGAACGGAGCTGGCAGACACCGTTCCATAAGTGGCTCCCTGGGCAAGCTCCTCAAAGCCTGGGCCTTCGACGGTATAGAATGGCCTGACGTCTTCGCAACAAAAACGGACACATTTGTCAGTCACTGCCTGTTTTTGTTTTCTTTGAGACTGTTACCGTTTTGTTGATGAAAGCTGTCATAGAAGCTTGGCCTTAGGAGGAGGCTGTCGCGCCACGACATTGTGCAAAATGGCGCTGCAGGGAAGAAGTATCGGTCGTCTTGCTGTCACAACGTAGAAAGGCCTCGCATTCTCTGCACTTGACATGGCCAGTTGATTCTCCCGTTGTTTCAACAACAAAGTAAAATGACTTCCGCACATCTGATTTTCCCATTCCCCCACGGCAAGTTTCTTTTTAATATCCTTGGCATCCATTTCGCTGTAACATTATAATGGTATAACAGAGTGTATTGATGTGATATACACTGAGTGTACAAAACATTAGGAACACCTTCCTAATATTGAGTTGCACCCCTTTTGCCCTCAGAACAGCCTAAATTCGTCAGGGACGCTGGCCCATGTTGACTCCAATGCTTCCCACAGTTGTGTCAAGTTGGCTAGAAGTCCTTTGGGTGGCGGACCATTCTTGATACACACGGGAAACTGTTGAGTGTGAAAAACCCAGCAGCTTTGCAGTTCTTGACCAAAACCGGTGCGCCTGACACCTACTACCATACCCCATTCAAAGGCACTTACATCTTTTGTCTTGCCCATTCACCCTCTGAATGGCACACATACACAATCCATGTCTCAATTGTCTCAAGGCTTAAACATCCTTCTTTAACCTGTCTCCTCCCCTTCATCTACACTGATTGAAGTGGATTTAACAAGTGACATCAATAAGGGATCATAGCTTTCACCTGGATTCACCTGGTCAGTCATGGAAAAAGTAGATTGTTCCTAAAGTTTTGTACACTCAGTGTCTGATTGGTTATCCTACGTTCAGACCCTACGCTATTGGCCAGTCACAGATGCATGCATGTGTCACATGAAAAGAGCATGGCAGGGAAGGCACATTTTAGCAAATAGGGAACGTTTTTGCTGCCTCAAGAAATTGGATTTCTGTAAACTTTTCAGTTAGAAAAACAAGAAGTAAGAAACGAGTGCAATAAGATGGCAGCTTCAGCAACCCGGACAGCGCAATACACACCGCAGCCTGTGCCTGCTCCTGCTGCTGATAGGGTGGAGGAGAGGGAGGTGTGCCAATCACACAGGCACGCGCTGTCATTTATGTATATTTTTTTACATGTCGGCCTGAATTCTTGAAAACACAGGCCCGTCCTGAACCTGTCGGGTTCGGGCTGAAATGGAGAACTCTAGAAGGGATACGTTTGAAGTGAAAGTGGTGGATGTCGTTCACTTGATCTCTGCTCCTATGAAGACCAGCTCATGTACCAATCCTCTGTTCTACCCACTGCCTCAAACCAGTTTAGCTCTCTCTCGCTCTCTCTCTCGCTCGCTGTGGTAGCCATGTTGTCCACTCCAGTGCGTGTAAAGAGGAGGACAAGGGGGGAGAGAGTGAATGACCAAGGGAGAGAGAGAGTCAGTGAACGAGAGGGGGAGCAAGAGAGGAGAGAGGCCTGCCTGGTTGTGGGCCTGCTCTGTGCTCTCTGCTCTAATCACATTCCAGCAGGCTCTTGCCTGGTCTGTCTGTCGGTCAACCAGCAGCAATATCTCTCCGTGCTCAGCTCAGCTTGCTCTGCATTCCACAACTTTGGGGGCTTTCCAAGAGGAGGGCGAGCGGAACGCCACAGATTCCTCCCTCCCCCTCCTCCTCCCCTCCCCCTCCTCCTCCCCTCCCCCGCCCGACGGAGCCATCAAAGGGCCTCAGCCACTTCAAAGGCCACGCTGAGGCTAGGTGTTGATCACAGCAATCCGCCCCGGTCCACTTTTAGCCCCCCCTCCGGACTTTGAGCCACGACGTTCCCTCCCTCCCTCCGCCCCCTCCATTTAGATATTCAGACCAGCCCAGGGTCCGTGGGGTTCCATAGCCTGGCTGTGGCATTAATCAGGACCCATTAACTTGTGACATTCACTCTGGTTTTAGGCCCAAGAATCATGATTTGAGGGGACTGGTGTGAGCTAGGTGATGTTTTACTATGGAGAGGGATCCAACTGTTATCAGCGCTGCAGCATTAGTTGTGTGGGAGAAGTGAGTGTACTGTAGAACGATTATGAAAAGTAATGTTAGGCTTCAGAAGGAGTGTGTACCCTCAATGTATTGGCTTTATTCTGGAAATATGCTTCTTGTTAGATGATTGACGTAACAAAGTTAATGATGTGGTCTTTTAACACCGCTAACTCTGCTGAGAGGTCGGTCTGTTTCACAGTTCCAATTTTTGTCAGGGGCTCTTCGCTTCAAGACAATAACTATAAATAAGTTATTAGGGTGTGTGTGTGTGTGTGTGCGTGTGCGCTGTGTCACTTATTAACAACCTCCACTGTTGTCTCTGTCAGTGATATGTTAATGACTGTGACACCTGTGAAGTCAGTGAATAATTGATGCATATTTAGAATCATGCTCAACTCACCCACTTTTACTGCCAATGCGGTTAGCACAATAAGCGTATTACTCTCACTATGCATGTAGATACTCTCTGCTGCTCTTTAGTGGGGGAGTGGGTGCGTGTTGCAACTCCCCAAAATGATGGCGTCCGACCAACTTTGACCTATGAACTTTGTCGGCCTTTGTTCCGCCTTTGACTGAAAGTGACACCACAGAGGGAGTTGAGTCCACACACACACACACACACACACACACACCCCATCTCAGGCTCTGCTCTAAGCTAATAGAGTCACCACTGCGGCCTGTCTCTCTGTGTTAAAGCTGTCAGCTCCAGAGTCCTGCACTACATATCCGAATATTGACATGGTATTAAGTGTCCTCTTCCAGTGTCCCCCTTACACACTGAAACCACCACACTTGTTTGCTTTCCCCGTTGCTATGAAGATGGTCGTGAGGGCGGAGGTGACGTTTAGGGGGGTTAAGGAGAGGACAAGGGCAGGGGGGGGGGGGAGTGTTGGGATGGCAAAGCCCTCAGCTTGTAACATAGTGGGCCGGCTTATTTTGTGGGCTTGCCAGCTGGAGGGTAATGCCATTTAAACAGACAGGCATACTGAGGGGGGGAGTTTGTGAAGCAGAGACTGGTTCTGCCTGCTGCCCTTGGGCCTCTAAGAGAAAACCCTAGTTGTATTACACACTGGTACTACTGTCACCACTGTTAGCATACTAGCTAGACTACACAAACATAATTTGCTTGTTTCCTTGATTCACGTCAACATACTCCCTCTGACTCACACAAACCTCTTCAAACGTCTCCTTATTCACCACCTGTGATTGAACGTTACATTGCACAGACATTCAGAGCGGCGGCATAGCGTTGGTCAGGCTAGGCGTGTTGTTCCATCATCTGTGGATGGGAGTAAAAAAGAGGAGTACTGGGATCCTTTACTGAGATAAGGTTACATCGGGAGAGAGGGAGGGAGGGAGGGAGGGAGGGAGGGAGGTAGAGGGGAGGGGTGGCCCCACCTGTAGGTCCTCCCAGCTATTACTCCTGTAACGGGATCCCCCCCCCCCCCCCCCCTTCTCTCTCTCTCTTTCTCTCCTCGCTCTCTCGCTCCGCTCCTCAAGGCTACCAGCCCCCTTTGAAGTTATTTACAGTGCTGGGAAATGATGTAGAAAGAGGAGAGAGCTACTCGATTGCTACAGTACTTCATAGGCCCAGTCAGTCAGAATGTTTTGGTTTGGTCTCTCACTTTCATTCTCTCTCTCTCTTTCACTTTCATCCTCTCTCTCCCTTTCTCTCTCACTTTCTCTCTCTCTCTCTCTCTCTCTCTCTCTCTCTCTCTCTCTCGCTCTCTCTGTCTGTGTGTGCGTCTGTCCTTAGTCACTGTTCAGACTGGAGAGGAAAAGCTTTCGATACAACATGTTTGATTGAGAAAGAGACAGACTTGACAACCCAACAGCGAGAAGGGCCGGATAAAGAGAGAGAATGCAATATCAGAGAGAGAGACTATTCCTATGGATCGGTCATCCTCATGGATAAACAGATGGAGTGGAACTGTGTGGCAATAACTCTCTGTGAAACCCGCTCTTTGGCTGCTGGGACAGAGTTTAAATGACATGCATCGACAGGAAACTGGCACGGCCACACGTGTGTGTGTGTGTGTGTGTGTGTGTGTGTGTTCTCGGTAAAGTTCTCCCCGCTATGTGTGAGCATGTTATTGCGAGCGAGCATCCAGGTCTGAGGATGAGGTATCACTGGGAGTATTTGGGGAGTGGGGTCATTGAGTTCACGGTGGGAGAAGTTTGGAGGAGAATTGACACACACTTGCCTTCGCCAGTACCAGTATCATTCATTGAGAGCTGTAGTGCCCTGATCTCTCTCTCTCTCTCGCGCGCACACACTGGAACACACACGTCTATAGCCTAGCTTAGGGAACACAGGTGGGTGAGACAAGAGAAGAGGACTGGCATGGTTCCCAGGTTGTTCTTCTCTGGTGTATTTCTGTGTACACGTGAAAAGGTGCTAGCTCCTCCTCTTCCCAAAATAAAGAGAGAAACCTAGAAACCTTAACCAACAGCTCTAGTGGTTAATCATTGGACCAGACTGACCTAGAGAACATCTAGTGAAACCTGTCACTCTGCCAGACCCTCGTGGCACCACTACCATATCATTGTTGATGGCACTATAGCTGATGGTACTATTTGTGATGGCATTATTTTTGATGGAACTCTTTTTGATCACTGTATTTTCATGGCAGTGCTTGGGATGGCTCAGTGTTTGTGGTGGCATGGTGTTTGTGGTAGGGCCGGAACGATACCAGTATTGCGATACTCGTTAGTATCGTGGCAAGGAAACAAAACACAAAGCAGATTTAATTTCTTTAGGAAAACAGCCCTAATGTTGGAAACAAACATCATTATGTTGTCATCCAGAGTCACATGTATTTATTTTCCAAGCTATAGCACACTATATTCCATACTGCCGGTTTTTACAGGACCAAAGAGTGAACCCTGCTTCGTGTTTTCACTTTTGCCATGGAATAAATATTGCAATACTGGTATCGTCCCTGGCCATAGTTTGTGGTGGCACAGGGTTTGTGGTGGCATGGTGTTTGGGATGGCACAGTGTTTGGGATGGCACGGTGTTTGGGATGGCACAGTGTTTGGGATGGCACGGTGTTTGGGATGGCACGGTGTTTGGGATGGCACAGTGTTTGGGATGGCACGGTGTTTGGGATGGCACAGTGTTTAGGATGGCACGGTGTTTGGGATGGCACGGTGTTTGGGATGGCATGGTGTTTAGGATGGCATGGTGTTTAGGATGGCATGGTGTTTGGGATGGCATGGTGTTTGGGATGGCACGGTGTTTGGGATGGCACGTTGTGCCTGTGGCCTTGTTCCCTCCATTGTGATTGTCAGTGACACCGATCTGCATCACGACCTAAATGCTGTCATCACCAGACGGTGCCCTGATGTACCATAGTGCCCTAGACTGCTTCTCAAATGGACCTTATTCCCTACTGAGCCCTAGGGGCTATGGTATAAAATGGTGCACTATAAAGGGAACAGGGTGCCATTTCATGCACAATGTTAGCCTATATTAGAACCACAGTAGTTGGGATACTGTAAGTCCCTGTGCTGAGCTGCTCTGTGACATGGTCGTCTGCTTGGTTGTAGCTTTTTTTTGCCAATGCCAAAGATCGTTTTTTTTTAGGAGCCTGTTTCATTTCCTTTCATAACTGGGATTTGAGAATAAAACAGAGGGTTCGTTTCAGTGATTCCTTTGGTTTGAGAATAATACAGAGGGTTCGTTTCAGTGATTCCTTTGGTTTAGCATGTCACTGAGCACAGCGCCATACCCAGGAGAAATGACGTTGGTACTATCCATACATAATCTCTGTCTGTCTGTCGCTCTGTGTGTGTGCGTGTATTGATTTTAGCTGAGGAATCAAATTGTCTTCTATTTGCTCCAAGCTGCCTGCTCTTTGAAGTTGACATCCTGGGGTATCAGCAGCAGCAGCATTGTCTAAGATGATCATGTACAAGGAGTACTGTGCTGGGAATGTAGTGTTGTAGCTAACACAACCATCTTCACACACACACACACACACACACACACACACCCTTTGAAGCTGTAATGGTTCTAGTTTTTCTAAATCAGGGCCGGGCGGATGTTTGTGAAATCTTTGTCCCACACAGCGTATCTTTAAGTTTTTGACTTTATGTTTTGTTTACCCCATATGTAACTCTGTGTTGTTGTTTTTATCGCACTGCTTTGCTTTATCTTGGCCAGGTCGCAGTTGTAAATGAGAACTTGTTCTCAACTGGCTTACCTGGTTAAATAAAGGTGAAATAAAATAAAATAAGTTAGTAGGGCCCTACCACTTTGTGTAGCCGTTAGCGATGATGCTAACGATAACTGTCTTCTGGTAGATGGAAAGGCTTTCCCAAAAACCTTCTCAATGAAATGTTAACTACAAAGTAGCCTATGCCTACCTGCCAGAATGATATCATGAATATTTGTAAAAATCCAGTAGCGATTTGTTTAGCAAACTCTGCAGTCACGTGTGCTACAGAAACACTGCTAACCAACAAGTATCTTGCTGGTGCACACTGAAAAAGTGGTTTAAGCATTGTTTTGAACTTAAAACATCCAATTTGGATGTTTTTCTATTAAAAAAGTGTGATTTTTGAGAGCGAAAACCTGAAAAAGCAGTGAAAAATCTGAAACCTGGAAAAACTAAACTGAGAAAACGGAATTTGGAGAAAAACTAAACGGAATTAGGCAAAAAAATGAGGGCCTAAGTTAGTCAAACAGATGGGGGTGGAACTAATTAATAGGGCACATTACAGTTGACAAATGAGACTGAAGGAAGGTGGAGAGTTTGGTTGGAGAGCAGAGCAGTAGGGGAAGCTAGCTAGCCTTGTCCTGCCTTGAGTTTCCTCCTCCTAGCTCTGAACCCTATCAAGTACTTTCAGGCAGGGGCAGTATAGCATGCTGCGACTCAGACAAAAAAAAAAACGTGGGGAGCGATTTACCATTTTTGGGGTTGTGGGAAAGGAGGAGGTGGGAGTGGAGGGGGGGGTATGTGGGGATGTAACCAGGGGCACAAAGTGATGGTGAAAAAGTGAGGGATGGGGGAAGGGGGTCTGAATTAGTAGTTGTTGGATGATCAAAGGAAGAGAGAATTGTGTCACTGACAGAGGAGAATGGTGTGACTTGCATTTAGATTTCCTTTGAGAGGGGAGGACAAGAAATAGTCCTAGAAGTAGGGCTTGTTTTGATCCCATTACAAACCCAAATCGGCTCAGTCCACTCCTACAGGTGGAGAAGGAAAAGGAGCTGGGGGATGGTGGGAACCCACCTCTCATCACTACCTCACATTTCAACTGAATCCATGATGTGTTTTTAATATTTTATGAGATTAAAGGATAGTCTCTCTCAACCACGTGACTTGAATATTAAATTGACATTTAGTATTTGACTGAATTTCACTTCTTCACATCGTATGTCATCCCCTATAATGCTATGACTATTTTTTTAAGCGCTTAAGAGGAATCAACGAACAACATCCGTAACCCATATTTTAGGACTCTGCATTGCATTTATTGATTGAGATTATGTAAACATACAGTATTTGTTGGGAAAGCCGCAGCCCACCACTGTTCCAAACCAAACATCAAGGTTGTATTCATTAGTACATTCCGCAGCCAAATGATTAGCGACAAAATACGAAAACATTGGACAAGTTCAAGTAGTCGCTCCCTGGTTCAGTCCGTTTTCTTCCGTTTGGCACCTGTCCTTTAGTGCATACGACCCAAGTCTTTACAGTGTTTTCTGTAGCAGGAGCATTGAGCATGGGGGAGGGACCAGTTGAGTGACAAGCTGGGTTCAGATCACTGCCATGATTTCATTGAGAGTGTTGGCTGTGTAATGGGATACCCATGTGAAAGACTGCCTCCCCTCGGGGCGGGCAGAACTGGAGACACCATCGAGGAGAGGAGAGGGGGAAAGGGAGAATAGAGGAGTAGAAGAGAGGGGGGGATAGGAGAGGAGTGGGGGGGGGAAGGGGGAAGAGAGGTGGGGAAGGAAGGAGAGGCACAAAGCGAAGTGGAGAAGTGTCATGGTGGGCAGTGCTTTGCCTGGCTGTGGGGCCAAGAGGTAGAGGCCTGCACGGGCATGAATTTGAGCCCTGAGCCCTACCCATGCCTGCGACATTCAGACCCTCTCCGGGCCCGATTGCTTCTGCCAAATTTAAGGCCCTGCCCGAAAACCGAAATAACTTCCTCCGTTAGTAAATCCATTAGCTGCTCACTCGCTCCCTGCCGCAGCTCGCTCTGCATGCGCTCTGCTCATGGCGGCTCTGAGTCTGAGTTTCCATAGCAACGGCTCCGCTTGGGTTGCCCTGCTCAATGAAGAGACATGAGAGCAGGTAGCTGTTAGCTATTTTTTGTCACTCTAAACTCCGACAACACAAGGAATATTATTATTTTCTGTGAAATAATCTCTCCTGTCTTATATTTGACGAGGTTGAAGTACTTCTGACACCATGTTATGACCTTAGTCAGATATGACTCTACTGCGCAGCAGAGCACGAGCAAATGGTTCAGCTACAAAATGTTAGTGATCAATTTGGTGATACCCGAGCTCTGCCCGGTACTCTAGTTATTCCTGAAAAAAACGGCCCTAACCGGCCCTAACCCGATGTATAATGTCGGGGCCCGTCGGGCTCAGGTCGGGTAGCAGAGCTTTACCTAGAGGGGATAGCTTCTGGAGCAGTGAGCACATGACAAGCTCTGCTGTTTCTGGACTGTGAGTGTGTGCCAAAGACCCCAAAACATTTGCCCCTTAATTCGATCCCAACTCTATAGTACAAACCTTCCCTCAATCAAGGCATGTTTTCACATCGCTCGATGACCAACCAGCCTCTCTCTAGCAGTGTACCAGCAGTACAGATGGAGATAATGGTGGCCAGCCTCTTAAAAAACAACTCTGGCCGTAACAACAACAAAAGGCCCTTTTGGAGGTGCTGGGAAAGGACCAACACAATAGAACAGTGTTCCAGACAGGCAGGGAGACAGGCAGGGAGACAGGCAGGGAGACAGGCAGGGAGACAGGCAGGGTAGAGCAGGGTAGGTGGGGCCCATTCCCTCCCTTCTCCCACCATTTCTCCCTCCCTCTCTACCTCTGTTCGTTTTAGATACATTTCCCAATATGTCTGCCACAGCAACACCGGGGGCAGTGAATGAATCCTTATTCAGTTGATTTCAGTGTGAAGTGGAAGGGTGGCATGATGATTAGATAATGTATACACTATGTAGGCATAGGGGAAAGAGCTGCTTGTCGCTCCTGACTTTTTTTTTCTCTTTCTCCCAGCTTTCAAAGATGGAATTATCATACCAAATGTGTAGCATAGACCTCTGTTCTCCCTTCTCCTGCCAACAGTAATATCGATCTACCTACCTAATACCTACCTATCTACAGTCATCTGTGCCAGGCAGCCTGAGCCTTCTATACTCCTCTGCTATGTTTACAGATCTCTCTCTCTCGCTCTCTCGCTCTCTCGCTCTCTCGCTCTCTCTCGCTCTCTCTCTCTCGCTCTCTCTCTCACATTCAATTGGCTTTATTGGCATGGGAAACGTGTGTTTACATTGCCAAAGCAAGTGAAATAGATAATAAACAAAAGTGAAATAAACAGTGAACATTACACTCACAAAAGTTCCAAAGGAATAGAGACATTTCAAATGTCATATTATGGCTATATACAGTACAGTATTGTAACGATGTGCAAATAGTTAAAGTACAAAATGGAAAATAAACATAAATATGGGTTGTATTTACCCGATTAGGGCATCCACCCACGGTGCTCAGAATGACAGAAATCACATTTTTAATTATGGTAATTCATATTAACAGAACAGGCAAGTCTTACCAAATTCTGATGTGCACTTTGATGTTAGAATAACGGTCCACATTTACTTTTCCTCAGCCAACAAGATGAGTAACGAACAGCAACATCACTAGCCTATGTCAATCTACTATCCCCCATAGTAGAAAAGTTGACATATTCTATCGGTCAGCTTGTTGAGAAAGAAATGGCCTATTCCAAACAGACTCTGGGACAGTTGTGGGATGATCATTGTGGGATGAATTCATACAACCAGTAGGCTACAGAAAAAAAAGGCAACCGATCAGAAGGTTTAGCTTAAAATAAACTATTATTTCTTCATATAAGCGCAGCAATCCGTAAAAGGCAGTAGGCTGCGCGCGAATGTTCGTTCCACAATGCAATTAGCGGGAAAACACCTTTGTCAAAAGGGCACTGCACATGCAAGCGGTTTGATGTGACAGAGATGACAAAATCCATTAGACATTTAGAAAGAGGGGTGATCTAATATGCAACAACTAGCATATGATTAAGATTGTGACTTTGGCTACTGGACAATGAAAGAAAGTTGATATCAAATAATTGCCTCCGGATATGGTCTGATTTTGGCTCGGCTACTTTGACGCAAGGTAAGACATGCCTCATATGTATTAAAACGTTCAGGTTTCAAACAATTAAATATATGTCTTCAAAATGCAAAGTGGTGTGTGACGCGCTGATGAAGCCTGCCTTCCGTTGCCTTTGCATTTCCTGTTTGAGATGCTGTAGCAGCAGCTCTCGTGTTGTCTGGCAGATTTTCCACTCAAAAGATCTGTATGCTGTACGCGTGTGATAAATAAGATGCATAACGAATAAACTGTACAGACGCGGCAATTTCATTCCACTGAATTATGCAAATGTGTGTGTGTGTGTATATATATATATATATATATATATATATATATATATATATATATATATATATATATATATATATAGGCCAAAAGCCGGCTATTACCGGTAACGGAAACCCTGGTCTGTGTGTTTGTGTGTGTTTAATGTTCAGATATTCCTTCCCCGTGGATGTCCCGAGGCTCTTGATTTATCAAATTCAGCATCTGTGGTTCCAGTATGCCTCTAGACTAGTAATGATATATAATGAATATAATTCCTGTGGAGAATCCAATGTCTCTATCACATTACATCCTTCAGGGGGGGAAATAGGGATCTTCATAGAGAAGAGAGAACTCTCAAACGACATTGCACACTTTGTCAACATTCCTTTCCTATGACACACAATGGCCATCTTGGGCTATTTGCATTTAACCCCCAACTCTAACGCACACCCAATATGCATACCCAATACGCATATACCCCCCCCCCCCCCCTTTGCCATATGGTGATGGAGTGACAAGCCTCCTCTAAAAGTATATGGACACACCTTCAAATTAGTGGATTCGACTATTTCAGCCACACCCGTTGCTGACAGGTATATAATAATCGAACGCACCGTCATGCAATCTCCATAGACAAACATTGGCAGTAGAATGGCCTTACTGAAGAGCTCAGTGACTTTCAACGTGGCACTGTCATAGGATGCTACATTTCCAACAAGTCCGTCAAATTTCTGCCCTGCTAGAGCTGCCCCGGTCAACTCAAAGTGCTGTTATTGTGAAGTGGAAACATCTAGGAGCAACAACGGCTCAGCCTCGAAATGGTAGGCCACACAAGCTCACAGAACGGGACCAGCGAGTGCTGAAGCGTGTGTAGTGCGTAAAAATCGTCTGTCCTCGGTTGCAACACTACAGAATTCCAAACTGCCTCTGGAAGCAACGTTCGCACAAGAACTGTTCGTCGGGAGCGTCGGCTGGAGTGGTGTAAAGCTCGGACTCAGGAGCAGTGGAAATGTGTTCTCTGGAGTGACAAATCACGCTTCACCATCTAGCAGTCCGACAGACAAATCTGGGTTTGGCGGATGCCTGGAGAACGCTACCTGCCCCAATGCATAGTGTCAACGGTAAAGTTTGGTGGAGGAGGAATAATGGTCTGGGGCTGTTTTTCATGGTTCGGGCTAGGCCCTTTAATTACAGTGAAGGGAAAGCTTAACGCTAAAGCATACAATTACATTCGAGACGATTCTGTGCTTCCAACTTTGTGGCTACAGTTTGGGGAAGGCCCTTTCCTGTTTCAGCATGAAAATGCCCCGTGCACAAAGCGAGGTCCATACAGAAATGGTTTGTCGAGATCGGTGTGGAAGAACTTGACTGGCCTGCACAGAGCCCTGACCTCAACCCCATCGAACACCTTTGAGATTAATTGGAACGCCGACTGCAAGCCAGGCCTAATCGCCCAACATCAGTGTCCGACTTCACTAACGCTCTTGTGGCTGAATGGAAGCAAGTTCCCGCAGCAATGTTCCAAAGCCTTCCCATGTGGAGGCTGTTATAGCAGCAAAGGGGGGACCAACTCCATATTAATGCCCATGATTTTGGAATGAGATGTTCGATGTGACCACATACTTTTGGCCATGTAGTGTACCTTTTTCAATGGTCCTGCTGCACACCTCACCCTAACTCCAACCAGCAGAGCAGCTCTCTCCCAAAGTGATGAAGTAGGGTTCAGAGGTCAGGGCAGGAAGAGAGAAAGAGGGTATCTGGGGTCATCCTCGGACCCAGAGGGTTCACTAAGATGTTGCTACTGGTCAGGGTGGAGAGGGTAGGGGATGGGGCTTTGTGACCTAAGGACACCAGCTTCCAACCTTTGGGTATCGGAGAAGGTTTCTTTTTATGCTCGAACAGATGTGTGCAGTTTACACTGTAGGTTTTTCTCTTGCTGTAGTTGTCTTGTTTTTATATTTCAATGCAACTTTTGTCTTGATTTGGTTCAGTTTGATGGCCCATGATGAGTCTTAAAGGCTCTACACAGTCTACTCAACGGCTCCGACGGAGGTTCGTTTGCGTAGGTCTCCATTTATATTTGTGCAACTGAATTTTTGGAGCGCAACGCAAACAAAGCACAGTTTGCGTAGACGGTGAAATCACTGTGGAGAGCCCTTCTACAGTAAGGTCAGTATATCCCTGTCTGGCTTAGGCCTAACAGGAATACGATTCATTCTTCAGGGCTTTACCTGTTGAGTTTACGAGGCCAGGCTGAGGCCCCACAGAGTAGGAAGGAAGAAAGGCTTTTAGATATACAGTATAACCTATTTAATACTGAGGTTCCAGCGCAGGAACACTCCACAGCAGTCCGTGTCATCACCACAGGAAATATTGGTGCAATACTTCAAGCATTTTGGGAATGGAAATTCGGCTCCTTGAAGTTAGAAGCCTAGAAGTCAAGTGTTTTCTTTTTATGCCGTTTTTTAATTTGTATTTCTTTTTGTGTGGTTTCTGTGTTTTTGTTTTTGTTTGATGACGACATACTGTACCTCGTTAGGTCACCAAACCAGACGGGCCCATAGGGCCCTGGTCAAAAGTAGTGCACTATAAAGGGAATAAGGTGCCATTTGGGATGCAGACATATAGGTCTATTTCTAAATCCCCCTGCGTAATCAAAGAAGAGAAAGTCTGAAGGAAAGTAGCTAAAGAGCTTTTCTGAGATGAATCATGATGCATTAGTCTGTAATTACAGGGGGGCTGCCTAGTGCCCCCCCACACACACACACACACACACACACACACACACACACACACACACACACACACACACACACACACACACACACACACAAAGACTGAGTCAGCCAGCCTCTGTCATGTCTGCCCTCCTATCCTCAGTCCTCAGGGCTAATCTACTCTGCAGACATCCTCCCTCTGCTCCAGGACATAAAAATACAATGATATAGAATAGACTGGACATTTCAATTACAGACATTCTACATTGTAGTCATTAGCAGACACTAACTTTGGCCTATAATCAGTGTGTTCGACCTGAAGCATTGCTGTGGTCTGAAGGGGGATTCTTTTTCCATTCTAGTTATTCTCTTTCTATGCTCTGAGGAATGGCACTGCAAACCCCAGGGTAATTTAGGATCCTTAGAGATAATAGGGGGATCACTTGAGATACTCTAGACACTGGGTAATGCGCAGTGGTGTGGAACTTAGCTACTTTACCACTGGCTTTTCTTTCATTTAAAGCCTTACATCCTTTTATAGTAATGTGTATGTGCCTGGCTGGCTGTTAACCCCTAGCGCTGCTGCTTAGCTCGTAGGTATAGTGTATAAAGCGTGCTTAAATGGCAATCTCTTTGAGCCCGACCGCAAACACACACACACACCTGCACCAACGTGTATGTAATGTAATAAGGGACATTTAGTCTCTTGCAGAAGCACGTTTTCCCCCAGATCCCTCTAGAACGATTTGAACCCTATGCTATATCCTGAAAGATAATGAATCCCGTTTTATATGTTGTGATATTGACCCAAGGTTTTTCCTCGTGTCTCCAGATGCATCCGCTGGGGCTGTGTAACAACAACGATGATGAGGACTTATACAAGTATGGCTGGGTGGGAGTGGTGAAACTGGAGCAGCCCGAGCTGGACCCCAGCTGCCTCACCGTCCTGGGAAAGGTAAGCAACACAGCTAGGTTATATACACACAGACGCACATGATGCAAGGTCTCTGGGTAGGTGCTGGATGTAAAACAAGACCTCGGCCCGTATGTATCAAGCATCTCAGAGTAGGAGTGTTGATCTGGGATCAGCTCCTATACACACCAGAAAACTACACTCCTTCATCCTATCAGCACGGGCAGATTCAGCCTGGCTGTGAAGTGAAGACAACTTGTGTTCAGCAACTTAATTAGAACGTTGTCGGTATTATTTATCTCTGATCCCTGGTTGTCAAGGGAACAGTTCGTTTACAGGTTTTGTTTTTCACCTCTCCTCCCCTTCTCTCCTCCTTTCGCTCCAAGAATCAGAAGAGAGGAACTGAATCCTTCCCTTGTCTCTCCCCTCCCCCCCTCTCCCCCCTCCCCTCCACCAGACCCCCCTCTGGCGCCCAGAGTGGTATTTTATCATGGCTTTAATTAAGTGTCCTTCCTAATGGAACATACCACTTGTCCCTGAGGGACGGGGGGAGGCTATCGTCTCATTTATCCTGTACACGCCTGGCCTCGCCTTCCCAGTGACAGAAAGAGGGCAGCCATTCATAATTGAAGGAGCACTCCTTATAGCTGTATAGACATGCTAATGGTTGGGGCACTTTCTCCGGAGGCGACGGTTAGCGGTCGGTTGGCGCTCAATACTAGCTAGCGAGTAGGACAGAGAAGAACAGAACACGCAACACGCCAGGATCTGAAAGCTGAGCTAATGGTAATGCTAGAACGAAAGCACTCAACCACTCGAAACATATTGTACTATACCTCAGAATAGGACCTAGTGCGGACGATATCTTTCTCCTCTCTTGAAAGTAAAGACTGTCGAGTACAGTAGTGTTCTGATTAGACTGCAGTGAGGCCTTAACTCAAGTTCTGCTAAGCTGATATTTGGGGCCACCATAGGGTTCAGGATGATCTCTTGTCTTTGCAGCCAGGCGGCCATGTTGGAATTGGGGGGGGTAGTGTTTTGGTTTGGTGCAGGAGCAGAGCCCATCCAGCAGACCTGTGGCCCTCTTTCAGGGGGAGGTGTTGTGAAAGTGATCTAGATGACAGGATCCATCCCCTCATTAGAGTGGAAGGGAAAAGAGGAGGGACCTCGTTCTTCCATTCTCTTCTCTGGTTTGTTTTGAGGGGACAGTGGGACATTGCTGGTCTATAATTAGTGTGTATAGAGAGAGGGGGAAGCCTCTTCATTGTTGTTCGGCCCATCTTGACAGACCAGACCCTGCCTGCCTGGGCCCGAGCACAGCTGGGGGCCCGTAGTGTTCCCAGAGCCAGACACAGCTACTACTCTACTGTACTGCCAGACAGACACACAGCCCCCAAGCCCCTGCCAGCCCCCATGCCCCTGCCAGCCCCCATGCCCCTGCCAGCCCCCATGCCCGTAGACTGTAGTCCCTGCTAGCTTCACCCCCTGTATAACCCCACACTCACCCCTCCTCTCTGTTTTCTACACACTTTGCCGCCCAGTTTTGGATCTAAATTCCAATTCTAGAATCTCTCATGAATGTGGATTTGGATCCCTGAATATGCTATTTGCATCATGATATTTTTAACACTACTCTAATTCTGACTTTGTAGATTCTCTTCTGAAATGGAAAACGTAGCAGCTAGGACTACAAACTACTTCTATTGTAGCTGACCCACCATTAGAGGCAGGTTTGAAGAACAGAAGGCAGGACTTAGGGGAAAGGGTGAAAGATAGGAATGAGGGGAAATAATTCAAATACTGAGCTATATTGTATGCAAAACAAAATGGGAAAATTATTTTATACTAATACAATTGCTCAGAGAAAGAGATTTTGTTTAAGAAGTAACAAAAAGATACAGGTCAACATTATTGGCACCCTTGTTTTCAATACTCTAGCACCCTCCCCTTGCGAGGATAGCGACACTGAACCATTTTATGAGATTGAAGAACACATTGGGAGGGATCTTAGACCAGTCCTCCATACAGAACCTTTCCAGATCCTTGATATCCTTCGTCTGCACGTATGGACTGCCCTCTTCAATTCAAACCACAGGTTTTCTATTGGGTTCAAGTCCGGAGACTGACATTATTTTGATTTTGTGGTTGATTAACCATTTCTTTCTGAAATGTAATTAATTAGTGCTTGGGGTTATTGTCTTGCTGGAAGATCCACTCGCGGCCAAGAGGCAACCAGGTTTTTTGCTAAAATGTCCTGGTACTTGGTAAAGTTCATGATGCCGTTGACCATAACAACGGTCCCAGAGGACCAGTGGAAGCAAAATAGCCCCATAACAACAAAGATCCACCACCGCATTTTACCGTAGCTATGAGGTACTTTTCTGCATATGCTTTTGTTTTTTCGATGCCAAACACACCACTTCATGTGGTGGTGTATATATGTACACAGTTTTTTCCAGCTCTTCCTGTTTGGTTCTTGACCTGTGACCCCCACCGCTGCGTCCCTCCCTGCGTGCTGCACACACAGGGGCTGCCTCTACAGCAGGGTAACGGGGAGGCGCTGGAAGATTGGGTCCTAGCTTCTGTTGTCTTTGCCTGTGTTTGTGGAAGAGTTGTTTTTGTAGTGTTGTAGATAGCCACTGAACTGTTCATCTAATACACATTATATTTCTGTGCAGGCTTTAGCTTTGTTTAGAGAGCTGTAGCTATGCCTATAAATTTTATTTGTGCAGACTAAAGAGTTATTGCACAGTAAGTTGACTTGTGGTGTTTTGTGTAAAGTGTTGTGTTGATCCTCACATGATGGTTTCTTATTGGTGTAGTGTTGAACAGTATTGCTGCGTTTGCACAGGCAGCTGAATTCTGATCGTTTTTTTTTCTCTCACTAATTGGTATTTTGATCAGAATTGGGCTGTGTATTTCTGTCCTAACTAGCCTGGCTGGGGTGACATGTTCCTAGCTTCCTGGTAATCCCCTCCTCTCCTCTATCCCATTTTCTCTCGCTCTTTCCTTCTCTCTAGTCTCTCTCCCGCTCTCTGTGTGATGTTGGCGTCTCTTGTGGAACATGTAATCATGCCATGGCTTTGGTGGCTCTGCTCTCTTTTGTCGCCATGCCAGCGTGATATTTCCCCCTTTCATGTTGCCGCGCCAACGGCCGCATGGGCCCTGACCGGCATGAGGGCTTTCCCTCTCTTACTTTCCTCCCTCCATCCTGTGGCATGACATCACCCCCTACACAGGGAGGGGTGTGAGGGGTGCTGTTTCAGGGTCAAGGGGGTGATGGAGGGGGAGAGGGGAAGAGGGTTTTTTGTCAGGATATGAGGCTGTCTAATTTTCCCCTCACAGCCTTTTCATGTTCTCCGACCCCACCACACACACACACACACACACACACACAGACACACAGACACACAGACACACACACACACAAAGGGGCCATGTACTCTACACTGCCCTTACAAAAACACTAGGGCTGGGACGATACCAGTATCACGATACTCGTTAGTATCGTGGCAAGAAAACAAAACACAAAGCAGATTTAATTTCTTTAGGAAATCAGCCCTAATGTTGGAAACAAACATCATTATGTTGTCATTCAGAGTCACATTTTGATTTATTTTCCAAGCTATAGCACACTATATTTGACATACAACAGGTTTTTAAAGGTCCAAAGGACCAAAGAGTTTTTGTTATTCGAACGGTTATTACGGTGACCGCAGTCATTTGACTGACCAATAACCGTCATCCAAACTTCCATGACTGTCACAACCCTACCTTTTAATACAATAATAGCCTTAAGAGCCAACGTTTCTAGACCGTTTACCCTGTGCTAGAGTCGCTCTCCACACACTCCGACATGGTATAGATCGAGATCATCCTATAATTTACATAATGTATGGTATTCTACATATAATTCTATGATATAGACCCTCTGCAGTGACTAGCTAGCAGCCCAGCCTGGCACTCCTCTCCTATGTCTGTTTCTGCCCTCTCTTTTGGCACAGCCTGCTGTGGAGCTCAGCAAACAGCTGCACCTTCTTACTGCTAAGTGGCTTTTGGATGCTTACCCTGTCTGGCATCTCAGCCAGAGAGAGAGAGAGAGAGAGAGAGAGAGAGATGAGAGTGAGGTGGCTAGCCACACACACACACACACACACACTCTCACTGTCTGGCCCGAGGCCTGTGTTAGGTTAAATGTTCCCACCTCTGGCTGTGTAAACCCTGGACGCCCTGCCCTGTAGCTGAACTGGGAAAGGTGTCTTGTCGGTGTGTTTGTTAGAGGCCATGCCAAGGCCAGACCACATGGTATGGCATGCCAACGCGGTGCTGTGCCACACAGAGTGTCGTTAAACTCGTGCTGTGGTGTTTTATAGGCTAGGCTCTGGCAGGGGTGATGAGCAATTGCACCCTTTATGTTGTATTGTACACCATTTTATTTCTGATATTCTTTTGTGGACGATAATATTGGCTGATGGAAATATGTCAAAAAAGAGGTGTGTGCGTGTGTGGTTTATGTGAGCTCATCCACTGTTTATCTGGGGACTGAATGATTAGATGTGCTTTGATAAAGCACTCTGCTCTTCTCTCTCTCTGTCTGTCTGTCTGTCTGTCTGTCTGTCTGTCTGTCTGTCTTCCATAGCAAAGCAGTAGAGGAGAGAGGGGGAGAGAAGTGTTGTGTTTTGATGGCCAGGTGGTTTTGCACAGTGCTTCGATGGATAGATTGCTCCAATATAACAGGGATTGATTATCTATAATGGTTTTAGTGCATAGTTAAGATGCAGCAGCAGCTTTCTATTCCAGTGTAACTACCTGGCGTTTATGGAAGAATGCTTTCTGCTGGTGGAAGGGAATAGATGGAGTAGTGATGAGACCATTTTCTCTCCGTTCAGAGGTGGGCGCACAAATGGAGTCATAGGCCTACTTATTTTTCATGGCTTGTCCACGGAAGTGCATGTTACTGTCAGACGTTGTGATCGTCCAAGTGATAAAGAATGAAATGGTGGTTGTGTTGTAGCAGTAGGACTGTTTATTATGAAGCGGTAACCCAACAGTTCCCCTACAGCTAACCAGTGGATTACACACATTCTAGGGTTAGGGAGGGAGGGCCATGTGAATGTACTGGTCTGGTCCTGGGGTTGATTTTGAGAGGTGAACAGAAGGCCAGGGTGTCCTCCCTTCTGATCAATGAAAGCATCAGTTCATCAATAGACTTTGGCACCAAAGGCCAACAATAAAACGCCCATGCTACCTTCAGTTCCCTCCTTCCCTTCCCACACCACCACATCACAGAAACACTGCCATACCATGGTGGAAGGAGGGAGAGGGGAGGACCGAGAAGAAAACAGGAGGGAGAGGGGAGGACCGAGAAGAAAACAGGAGGGAGAGGGGATGACCGAGAAGAAAACAGGAGGGAGAGGGGAGGACCGAGAAGAAAACAGGAGGGAGAGGGGAGGACAGAGAAGAAAACAGGAGGGAGAGGGGAGGACAGAGAAGAAAACAGGAGGGAGAGGGGAGGACAGGGAAGAAAACAGGAGGGAGAGGGGAGGACAGAGAAGAAAACAGGAGGGAGAGGGGAGGACTGAGAAGAAAACAGGAGGGAGAGGGGAGGACAGAGAAGAAAACAGGAGGGAGAGGGGAGGACCGAGAAGAAAACAGGAGGGAGAGGGGAGGACCGAGAAGAAAACAGGAGGGAGAGGGGAGGACCGAGAAGAAAACAGGAGGGAGAGGGGAGGACCAAGAAGAAAACAGGAGGGAGAGGGGAGGACAGAGAACAAAACAGGAGGGAGAGGGGAGGACCGAGAACAAAACAGGAGGGAGAGGGGAGGACCGAGAAGAAAACAGGAGGGAGAGGGGAGGACAGAGAAGAAAACAGGAGGGAGAGGGGAGGACAGAGACGAAAACAGGAGGGAGAGGGGAGGACCGAGAAGAAAACAGGAGGGAGAGAGAGAAACCCTGTGAAGCGTTGAGCTGCCTGCACTGTGAGGGAGGCCTGCCTCTTGGGTGCTCCTTTCATGTTTGTGTACGCCTCGACTTGCTGATATTATCTTGGCTTCTCTTCCTGGTGGGGTGTCTCTCGCTCGGTCGAAGGCTTTCTCTACACCCACTGGGTCTCTCTCTCTCTCTTCTCCTCTCTCTCTTCTCCTCTCTCCATTTTGGACAGCGTTTTCTTTTCTGTTCCTTCTCTGCGGGCACACACCGCCCCCCCAGCCACCCTGGCTGCCCTACACCCCACCACTGCTTCACGGCCCCGGGATCCCACTGAGCATGTTGCCATGGTCACTGGGAAGCTCCTTGTGTGATGTGGCTCAAAGTGAGCCGTCCCTGGGTGGAATTACCCGCTGCTGAATAGAGGGGCAAAATGACCATTATTACACTTCACAGCCCTGGTCGGGGCCCCTATTTCAAGCGAGAATAAAGGAGCCCCGGGGACTTAAGACGAAAGAGAGGGAGCGGGAGAAAAGAGAAAGAAGAAGAGGGGGAGTAAAAGAGGGGAGTGGAAATGAAAGGAAGGAAAAGAAAGAGGGGAGCACCTCTGAGGGGAGGAGGGGGGAGTCTTTTTAAATGGATTCATTTGAGATAAATTCTTCGACATGCTTGAAGTTGTAATTGTAAACGGTTAAAAAGTCGAGTTTTGACCGTTTTTTTCTCTCCATTAGCCAGAAAATACAACGGCTAGCTATCAAAAGTGCTGCAACAGATCAAAAGAGATAACATGGATGGGGAAAAAACATATCATAGTGATATGATCAGACATGGCTGCCTTTTCTCTTCTCTCTCCCTGGGTCTCCACATAGCGTGTTTGTTGCTCCATACTGGGCTGCTCTGTGTGTGACGGCCCTGTTCTCTTTGAGCCTGAGCTGCTCGGGGCCCCATGCAGCCAGGGGCCTCTCTCTGCTACACACACACACACTCGATCTGATCTGATCAGTTGTCTGTCCTCTCCATGGTGTGGTGGGGGGGTTCCTCTGTCCCCTCTCTGTCCATGCGAGAGAACGTCCAGAGGTTTAAGAGGTTTGTGCTCCACAGAGCGGTGGGGTTTGGTTCAACCTCTGAGAGTTTGTGTGTGCGTATGAGAGTGTGTGAGAGATGCGTTGAGAGGTTGAGCTAATGGAAGAAGAGCTCTTGAAAAAAAGAGAATCACAGTTTGAGGGGTGGGGGGGGGGGGGGGGGGGGTGAGTAACACACCTGGCAGCCATGGGGAGATAGGCTGAGAGAGACAGACTGACTGGGAGTTCTTTATGTGAGCCCGTAGCAAGGGGGAGAGGGTTTGAGGGAGGGAGGGAGGGAGGGAGGGCGGTAGTAAGAGGTAAGTTAAATCCAGTTATTGTCACTCCTCTGAAGGGGCTGCCAGTGGAGGGGGGGAGAGGGGGGAATCAATTCAATTCAAAGGGGCTTTATTGGCATGGGAAACATATATATTTACAATGCTAAAGCAAGTGATATAAACAAAAATGTAATGAACAATCAGAAATTAACAGTAATTATAACACTCACAAAAGTTTCGGAAGAATAGAAACATTAAAAATGTTATATTATGGCTATATACAGAATTGTAAAAATTTGCAAATAGTTAAAGTACGAAAGGGAAAATAAATAAACCGATGAATAATGGTTGTATTTAGAATGGTGTTTGTGCTTCACTGGTTGCCCTTTTTGTATGGCAACAGGTCACAAATCTTGCTGCTGTGATGGCACACTGTGGTATTTCTCCTAATATATATGGGAGTTTCTAAAACATTTATTTGCTTTCGAATTCTTTGTGGGTCTGTGTAATCTGAGGGAAATATTTGTCTCTAATATGGTCATACATTTGGCAGGAGGTTAGGAAGTGCAACTCAGTTTCCGCCAAATTTGGTGGGAAGTGAGCACATAGCCTGTCTTCTCTTGAGAGCCAGGTCTGCCTACGGCGGCCTCTCAATAGCAAGGCTATGCTCACTGAGTGAACATAGTCAAAGCTTTCCTTAATTTTGTGTCAGTCACAGTGGTCAGGTATTCTGCCACTGTGTAGTCATTGTTTAGGGCCAGATAGCATTCCAGTTTGCTCTGTTTTTTGGTTAGTTCTTTCCAATGTGTCAAGTAATTATCTTTTTGTTTTCTCATGATTTGGTTTGGTCTAATTGTGCTGCTGTCCTGGGGCTCTGTGGGGTCTGTTTGTGTTTGTGAACAGAGCCCCAGGACCAGCTTACTTAGGGGACTCTTCTCTAGGTTAATCTCTCTGTAGGTGAGGGCTTTGTTATGGAAGGTTTGGGATTCGCTTCCTTTTAGGTGGTTGTAGAATTTAACGGCTCTTTTCTGGATTTTGATCATTAGCGGGTATCATACAAATTCTGCTCTCCGTGCATTATTCGGGGTTTTACGTTGACTGGGGCTCATTCAAGAGGCTGCTGGGGTGGGTTTGGCTCCTGAGAGAGGGGGGGGGGGGCAGAGAGGGAGATGAAGAGCTCAATGAGAAAAATGCTGCAGGGGGACAACGATTGCTCCCATTGGTCGGTTCTGATGAGGTAGTTGAGATCCTAGGATTATAAAAATATTTTTTTCTTGTGAGTTCTTTAGAAAATCCTATTTATTAATTCACGTGGATGTCGATTCAAGGCAGCCCCCCGCACCTCTCTGATTCAGAGGGGTTGGATTAAACGTAGAAGACACATTTCGGTTGAATGCATTCAGTTGTGCAACTGACTAGATATCCCTTTTCCCTTCCATAAAGGTACCAAAGCTGATGCCTATCTGACAATGACGAAATGCTCCATTATTATGATAACGAACAGTGAGGTATTGTATGGTATATGGTATTGTTTGTGCAGCATTGCGTGTTGTGTGATTGTGGTAGCTAGTTAGTGACACTGTGGCACACATTGATGATGTAATGCCATGAAACATTGCATCACTCTGCTGTTATGCAGTCATGTTTTTTTAAATTTTATGACGATGATAAGGTTATTATGTTATCTTACTGTACATGACGTAATACATTTGTTTGTCACGCATCCTGTTTTAATAAGGAAAGGAACCAAACTCCAGTTCCTAGTAGTCTTCGCTTTTGACGTCTACCTCTACGTGGCAGACTTACTACATTCCTGTTTAGTGTTAACTTTCTAATTTCCAATTCTGTCTCATCTATTTACTGATGAGCCAAAGGACACGTGTTCTATTCTCGACTATAAAGAGCTTTAAATGTTTCCAAGAGGACGTTCCGCAAGGATGTCCTCGAATCAATATTTTGTTTGCACTTTTGTTACAAATTGATGAGAAATATTGAGCAACTGCAGTAGAGCGTCCTTGCGTTTGGATGTTCCTAGTAACTAGCCTAGTTCCTAGTAGGTCTTCTTTCTACAACTCTAATGCAGCACTGCAGTTTTGTACTGATAGCTAGGGGGGTTGAGTTTCTACGAAAGCAAGTTTCTAAAAAGGTTGACTTGGTAGATTTGCGAGCAACAAAGCCCAGTTGGTATTATTTCAGCAGTTAATCACGTGATTCTTTGTTTAGCGTTGGGTCAGCCACACATGGAAGTAAATTAAAATCAATAATACATTCACTGCAGAGGAATCTCCAGAGACCTGTGGAAGACAAATTATTACTACTTCCATAAATCAATGATTCGCTCATAACGGCTTGGGAGATTCCTAAAGGTTTCTCATTGGAGATCCGATAGTAGTTGTTGGTACTTTTCCAGGTCTAAAGGAGATGGGGTCAGTTGGTCTGTGAGTGTACTTTATAAAAGGCAGCAGCATTCCCGAGTCCGATCCACCATCAACCAGAAGGGTTGTTTATTTTCCTGATCACAAAGGCTGGAAAAGGAAACCGGTAAGAAAACAAAAACAGGAGGAGCGAGAGGAGGACAATTGGAGGACATTTAATTAGCGCTTGTCCGTTCCCCGGCCGTTTGGTCCCCACAGGGTAGAACATGCACACAGGGAAGAGCAGTGGGTAGCTGATGGATGCTTGATTAGGTCCTGTGTTTTAAGTAAAACTAAGGACTGGGCAGTGGATAACACACAGAGACACAGAGAGAGAGAGAGAGCACCTTCCTAATATTGAGTTGCACCCCTTTTGCCCTCAGAACAGCCTGAATTCATCAGGGCATGGAATCTACAAGGTGTCAAAAGAGTTCCACAGGGATGCTGGCCCATGTTGACTCCAATGCTTCCACAGTTGTGTCAAGTTGGATGGAGGTCCTTTGGGTGGTGGACCAATCTTGATACACACAGGACACTGTTTAGTGTGAAAAACTCAACAGCATTGCAGTTCTTGACACCCTTTAAACTGGTGTGCCTGGCACCTACTACCATACCCTGTTCAAAGGCACTTAAATTTTTTTGTCTTGCCCATTCACCCTCTGAATGGCACACATACACAATCCATGTCTCAAATGACTCGAGGCTTAAAAATCCTTCTTTAACCTGTCTCCTCCCCTTTATCTACACTGATTTGAAGTGGATTTAACAAGTGACATAAATAAGGGATCATAGCTTTCACCTGGATTCACCTGGTCAGTCTGTCATGGACAGCAAGCGTTCCTAATGTTTTGTACACTCAGTGTTGAGGTAAGGAAGAGGGACTGGTGTTATGGAGGACAACGGGCAGAGAGAGAAAGACTCTGATGAGAGTTTTCTCCTGCAGAACTGTAGGCGTTAAAGGGCCTGTTGCTATTTGCCAAGTCACACTGTTCTGGCTGGCCCTCCTCTGAGGTGCCCCACCTCACACACACGAACACACACACACTCGGTGCTCATACACACACACACACACACACACACACACACACACAGGCATTCACGCACGCGCGGGCACAAGCATTCAGACACACACACACATGCACGCACAGTGCAACTCAATTGTATAATTTTGGTTATGCAACGCTGGCTGAATGGCCACCCCGCATTGTGCGCTGAGGCAGAGAGAGAAAAAGAGAGGGGAGAGAGAGCGGGGGGGACCTAGAGAGGTAGAGGAAGAGAGGGGGGAAGGGAGGGAGGTAAGGGTTAGCAGGGGGAAAGGGAGAGACTGAGGGACTGTTTTGGGAGAGAGATTGAGAGGGTCTATTAGGCTCTCTTTTAGCCTACCATGGGCTAGTCTTCCAATAATCCTCAATAGGTAGGGGAGGGAAAGAGGTAGGGGAGAGGGAGAGGGGAAGAGAGGAGCACCTAGCATTAGCACCTAGCAGCACCTAGCATTAGCACCTAGCGGTACCTAGCATAGCACCTAGCATTAGCCCCTTGTGCTAGCATCTAGCGTATTACCTTGCATAAGCATCTAACATGGTGTTGTCCACAGAATGCATGTTTACTAATGACATCAGCCACACACTCTTCCGTAGCTGGGTACCTTGTGTTCAGTATGAGACCAGATGACCAGAGCCCAATGTACTGTACCTGAGACTGACCCCCTCTCTCTTTGTCTCTCTCCTCGTGAGGTCATCATCTCTCTCTCCGATCGAGGTTCCGTACCCTCTGTGTTCCGAGTAAGGTTCCATACATACCCTCACACATATGTGCTGTCAGTGTGGTGATGGGGTGGAATTAATGCTGAGTCGTTTCTGTCTCTGGGCCTCCATCAGGTGGTGAAGCTGGAAGAATTTTGGAAAACTATTCTGTGTTACATTTCCATATGGGTGAGACTAAGCAGATGACACTGATCAGGGGAATCTTCCCTCGTCATACTGTAGCTGCCTGCCTGGGCCTAACTGCTAGCTTTTGCCTTTTGGAATCCTTTAAAGAGGCAGAGCCCCCATTCACAACAAAACATCCCCTGCCCTGCCTTGAAGTAAATGCTGATCTGACTATAATGGATAGATCAAAACGATGTACTTAAACCTGTACTAACTCCATTCATTTGTGTTAGATTAGTGATGACTTCAAGGAAGAGAGGAAGGACGGATACGTGTTAAAATGTCTCAAACAAGGCCAGTGATTCTGTTCTGCTCAGACCCTCGGTGTACCTCGCGTCTGGAACAGGGGTTATGAATGGCTGTCGCCGTGGCTCCCAGAGTGGTTCAAGTGATCCCGTGTCCGTATTTACATTCAGTAAACATGCTGGTTTACACAAAGAGTGTGTCCCAAATGGCACCCTAGTGCACTACTGTTGACCAGGCCCCTATGGGTGTTGGTCTAAAGTAGTGCACTATAAAGGGATTAGGGTGCTATTTGGGACGCTGGCAAGGCCCACAGGAGAGGGTCCTACACCAGGAGGGCTGTAAAGCTAGTGGTGGTGGAATACAAGTGGCTGTTTATGTGCTTCGTAAACATTTTTTCCGTCCCCCCCCCCCAAAAAAAAAAATACTTTGAGAATCGACGTCCCCTCAACTCGTGTAAAACACTCAGCTTAACAGGCTGCCCCAGTGATATTAAAAAGGAGAAACACGGACGGGGGGAGAGTGGAGTTTTTAATAATGTAGCTGAACAGTCAAGGGCACACAAAGTCCACACGCAGTGTTGTTACCACCATAGAGCTGCAGAGTCGTACAGAGTCAACACGGTGGTTTCAGGGCGGAATTTCATGGCCGTGAGGAACGACGCTGAGGATGAGGAGAAAGGAGTTAATGAGTGAGTGAGTGTGTGCGTGCGTGCGTGCGTGCGTGCGTGTACACTGTATGGTATGCCCCTGTGGGATTGGTTGGACAGTGTGTATAGCTCAGAAGTAGCAGGTCATGATTTTGCAGTGCAGGTTATTTTATCACTGGTTATGAGAGTAAACAGAAGTAAAGTGTGCTATTGAAGCTATGTGCTAAACGTTTAGCCTATGCTAACTCACAGCGTTACTGAGGTAAATTATTGTGCTCACACAATTAGTTTGCGTGCGTTTTAAAGGATTTTCTGTCTCCTTCTGGGTGTATACCGCATAGATATTTTGCTCAGTAGTGATGTCATCTACTATAGTTAGTGGATAGTAGTTAATTAGTCACACATGTGAAACGAAGTTCAGTTGCTTTGAATGCCATTGGCAAACATGTCTACATATATGCATGTCGGATGAAGAGTCATTCTGAGAACAGAACTTTCATTTTACACACGCTCTCTAAAAAGGAGGGAGAAAAAAAGCTGACCACATGTAAGGAAATCCATGGGAGAAAAGTATGCCTTTTATCTTTTAATAAAGGGAGGAGAAGCCAGGAGGCTACATGAAAGGACTGTGTAATAGCAGAGGAGAGGAGAACCTTCTGAAGACTTCATTTACTTAATTATAGCAGCGAGCAGAGCGGGGGAGAGAGAGAGAGAGCGGGAGGGAGGGAAGAAAAGAGGGGGAAGAAAAAAAGAGGGTGAGCAAGAGAGAGTGAGGAATGGAGAGTAAACTCTGGTGAGAGCTTAGCTAAGTATACAGGTTACAGGTGTTTTATACACAGCCTAGTGGGTGTGTGTGTTTGCACGCTTCTAAGGCTGCGTTTACACAGGCAGTTCTGATCTTTTTCCCACTAATTGGTCTTTTGACCAATCACATCAGATATTTTCCAGAGCTGATTCAATTGGTCAAAAGACCAATTAGTGAAAAAAAAGATCAGAATTGGGCTGCCTGTGTAAACGCAGCCTCTGTGTGTGTGTGTGTGAGAGTGAAACTGAACAGATTACACACACACATTATGTGTACGGCAGTGGAGGCTGCTGAGGGGAGGACGGCTCATAATAATGGCTGGAATGGAGACAATGGAATGGGATCAAACACATGGATTTCATGTGGTTGATACCATTCCATTGACTCCATTCCAGGCCTTATTATGAGCCAGCCTCCACCGGTGTACAGTATGTAACAGTTGGACCTAGTATTCATGCTGATCTATCTTGAGAAAAGTCACTTTCCAGACTGCATGGTGAAATCTTCTTTCCTTTAAAAAAAACACAAGCTGGCAGATGTACCCATTCTAAACATAGGCCTCTTCTTCCTCTGTCCTCAGTGTCTAGACGCCAGGGTCTCCTCCTCTCCCTGCTGTGGTTTCTGTCCACTTGGGTTGGATTGTACCCTCTTTCTCATGCTCAGGGCCAACATGTAGTCCGTCGAGCCAGCGGCTGGGCCGCACACTGTGGCTCTGGCTTTAAGTCCGTGGGTGGGTCCCAAATGGCACCATAGGGTTCTGATCATAAGTAGTGCACTATGTAGAGAATAGGATGGTATTTGAGACTAGCTCTGGGTAAGTGTAAGTGTTTATGACAGACAGGTCTTATGCATGGCATGGCAGACGTTTAGAGTTTAGAGTTTCTGACCTGTGATCAGTTTCATGCTTTGTTTACTTTAAAACATACCTAAGTAGCTTTAGAGGCACCGTTACATTGTTATTTCATTCACCCTTGCCACCTTTTACTTATGCAAAGACAAGGCTATATCTTTCTATAGTTCTCCTACACATATATTATAGAGATTCACATTATCTAGTAGCTGTGGAAGTAACATTACTTGAAATTCCAGAGCGGTTTTGAATCGACGAAGCAAACAGAATTACTAATTAGAACATTCTTCTTTTTGCCCGATGCTATACATGTACAACACCACCATATTCTTTCTTTCCTTCATAGAAACCCTTGAACAGTGTGTGAAAGAGTAGGAGTAGAAGGTAGCAGTGTGGAGTAGTGTGTCGGCTTTTCTCTCTTCATAGGGACTAGACCACAGTGCTGCTCTGCTCTACTCCACTCTGCTCTACTCCACTCTGCTCTACTCTGCTCTACTCCACTCTGCTCCACTCTGCTCTGCTCCACTCTGCTCTTCTCCACTCTGCTCTACTCCACTCTGCTCTACTCCACTCTGCTCTACTCCACTCTGCTCTACTCCACTCTGTTCTACTCTGCTCTACTCCACTCTGTTCTACTCTGCTCTACTCCACTCTGTTCTACTCTGCTCTACTCCACTCTGCTCTACTCCACTCTGTTCTACTCCGCTCTGCTCTACTCCACTCTGCTCTACTCCACTCTGCTCTACTCCACTCTGTTCTACTCCACTCTGCTCTACTCCACTCTGCTCTACTCTGTTCTGCTCTACTCTGTTCTGCTCGGAGGAAATCTTTTTTTGAGATGTGAACAACCCAATCCTTTATCATCCTCTCAACGTGTGTGTGTGTGTGTGTGTGTGTGTGTGTGTGTGTGTGTGTGTGTGTGTGTGTGTGTGTGTGTGTGTGTGTGTGTGTGTGTGTGTGTGTGTGTGCGCGCGTGCTCGTCTGTGTGTGCTTTACATTAAAAGAGAGGGAGCTGAGCTTGCCTGTAGGTACATTTTTGCTGTTGTCAGGCAGGCAAGTCCCTACACTGCAGCGCCTGCTCAAATGGAGATTCTTCAGCAGCGATCTCTTTCTTCTTGAAGCGTCTTACCAAGAGCTATTAATTATTAACGTAGATGGCTAACATCAAAGCGTCTGAATTAAATGGACTACAGCCAGAGCCTGG